>NC_052318.1:3988615-4055566 GCF_016432855.1 Salvelinus namaycush | reverse complement strand
GCCACGGTGTGTTATGTTCTCTAGCCCAGTGTGAGCGTTCATAAGGAGGGTTTGCTGTTATGTTGTTCTAGCCCTAGCGTTCATAAGGAGGGTTGTGTTATTGTCTCTAGCCCGACGTTCATAGGGAGGGTTGTGTTATTGTCTCTAGCCCAGCGTTTGAGGTCATAAGGAGGGTTGTGTTATTGTCTCTAGCCCAGCGTTCAATAAGGAGGGTTGTTTATTGTCTCTTAGCGTGTCCAGCGTTCATAGGGAGGGTTGTGTTATTGTCTCTAGCCAGTGTTGAGCGTGATAGGGAGGTTGTGTATTGTCTCTAGCCAGTGTTGAGCGTTGATAGGAAGGGTTGTGTTATTGTCTCTAGCCCAGCGTTGAGCGTTCATAAGGGAGGTTTGTGTTATGTCTCTAGCCCAGCGTTCAGGGAGGGTTGTGTGTATTGTCTCTAGCCCAGTGTTAGTAAGGAGGGTTGTGTATTGTCTCTAGCCCATGTTAGCGTTCATAAGGAGGGTTTGTTATTGTCTCTAGCCCAGCGTTCATAAGGAGGGTTGTGTATTGTCCTCTAGCCCAGTGTTGAGCGTCTATAAGGAGGGTTGTGTTATTGTCTCTAGCCCAGTGTGAGCTTTCATAAGAGGGGTGTGTGGTATTGTCTCTAGCCCAGTGTTGAGCGTTCATAAGGAGGGTTGTTTGTATTGTCTCTAGCCCAGTGTGAGCGTTCATAAGAGGGGTTGTGTGTATTGTCTCGTAGCCCAGCGTTCATAATGGAGGGTTGTGTTTATTGTCTCTAGCCCATGGTTTGGAGCGTCATAAGGAGGGTTGTGTATTGTCTCTAGCCAGCGTTGCATCAGGGAGGGTTGTTTTATTGTCTCTAGCAGTTGAGCGGTTGATAGGGAGGTTGTGTTATGTCTCTAGCCCAGCGTTCATAAGGAGGGTTGTGTTATTGTCCTTAGCCCAGTGTTGAGCGTGATAGGGAGAGTTGTGTTATTGTCTCTAGCCAGTGACGTTCATAAGGCGGGTTGTGTTATTGTCTCTAGCCCAGCGTCATAAGGAGGGTGTATTGTCTCTAGCCCAGTGTTGAGCGTCATAAGAAGGGTTGTGTTATTGGCTCTAGCCAGTGTTGAGCGTTATAAGGAGGGGTTGTGTATTGTCTCTAGCCCGGTTTGAGCGTTATAAGGAAGGTTGTGTTATTGTCTCTAGCCCAGTGTTGAGCATTCATACGAAGGAGGGTTGTCTATTGTTCTCTAGCCAAAGCGTTCATAAGGCGGGTTGTGCTTATTGTCTCTAGCCCAGTTGAGCGTTCATAAGGAGGGTTGTGTTATGTCTCTAGCCCAGCGTTCATAAAGGAGGGTTGTGTTATTGTCTCTAGCCCAGCGTTCATAAGGAGGGTTTTGTGTTATTGTCTCTAGCCAGCGGTAGCGTCATAAGGGAGGGTTTGTTGTTATTGTCTCTCAGCCCAGTGTTGGAGCGTTCATAAGGAGGGTTTGTGTTATTGTTCTAGCCAGTGTGAGGTTCATAAGAGGGTTGTGTTATTGTCTCTGCCCAGCGTTCATAAGGAGGGTTGTGTTATTGTCTCTAGCCAGTCGCTTGAGCGTTCATAAGGAGGGTTGTGTTATTGTCTCTAGCCCAGGGTTGAGCGTTTCATAAGGAGGGTTGTGTTATGTCTCTACCGCGTCATAGGAGGGTTGTGTTATTGTCGTTAGCCCAGCGTTTCATAGAGGAGGGTTGTGTTATTGTCTCTAGCCAGCGTGAGCGTTCATAGGAGGGTTGTGTTATTGTCTCTAGCCCAGCGTTGAGCGTTCATAAGGGGGTTGTGTTATTGTCTCTAGCCATGTTAGCGTTCATAAGAGGGTTGTGTTATTGTCTCTAGCCCAGTTGTTGCGTTCATAAGGAGGGTTGTTCCTGTTATTCGGAGTGTGTTGTCTCCTAGCCTCAGTTTGAGCGTTCATAAGGGGGTTGTGTATTGTCTCTAGCCCAGTGCTTGAGCGTTATAAGGAGGGTTTGTGTTATTGTCCTAGCCAGGTTGCGTTCATAAGGAGGGTGTTGTTTATTGTCTCTAGCCCAGCGGTTCAAGGAGGGTTGTGTTATTGTCTCTAGCCAGGTTTAGCGTTCATAAGGAGGGTTGTGTATTGTCTCTAGCCAGTGTGAGCGTTCAATAAGGAGGTTGTGTTATTGGTCTCTAGCCCAGTGTTGAGGTTCATAAGGAGGGTTGTGTTATTGTCTCTAGCCCAGCGTTCATAAGGAGGTTGTGTTTATGTCTCTAGCCCAGCTGCGTTCATAGGAGGGTTGTGTTAATGTCCTAGCCCAGTGTTGAGCGTGATAGGAGAGTTGTGTTATTGTCCTAGCCCGGTCAGCGTTCATAAGGAGGTTGTGTTATTGTCTCTAGCCCACGTGTTGAGCGTGATAGGGAGGGTTGTGTTTATTGTCTCTAGCCCAGTTAGTGTCATAAGGAGGGATGTGTTATTGTCTCTAGCCAGCGGAGTTTCATAAGGAGGGTGTGTTTGTCTCTAGCCCAGTGTTGAGCGTTTCATAAGGGAGGGTTGGTGTTATGTCTCTAGCCCAGCAGTTCATAAGGAGGGTTGTGTTATGTCTCTAGCCAGCGTTCATAAGGAGGTTGTGTTATTGTCTTCTAGCCCTAGCGTTCATAAGGAGGGTTGTGTATTGTCTCTAGCCCTGAGCGTTCATAAGGAGGGTTGTGTTATTGTCTCTAGCCCAGGTTGACGGTTCATAAGGAGGGTGTGTTATTGTCTCTAGCCCGGTTGAGCGTATAAGAGAGGGTGTGTTATTGTCTCTAGCCCAGTGTTGAGGTTAAGGAGAGAGTTGTGTTATTGTCTCTGCCCAGCGTTCATAGGGAGGGTGTGTATTGTCTCTAGCCCAGCGTTGATATAGGGAGGGTTGTGTTATTGTCTCTAGCCCAGGTCATTAAGGAAGGTTGTGTATTGTCTCTAGCCAGCGTTCATAAGGAGGGTTGGTTATTGTCTCTAAAAGTGCCAGCGTTTCATAAGGAGAGGTTGTGTTACTTGTCTCTAGCCAGGTTGAGCGTTCATGAAGGAGGGTTGTGTTATTGTCTCTAGCCCAGTGTTGAGACGTTGCATAAGGAGGGTTGTGTTATTGTCTCTAGCCCGAGCGTTCATAAGGAGGGTTGTGTTATGTCTCTAGCCCATGCGTTGTCATAAGGAGGGTGGTTTGTATGTCTCTAGCCCAGCGTTCATAAGGAGGGTTGGTGTATGTCTCTAGCCCAGTCGTTCATAAGGAGGGTTGTGTTATGTCTCTAGCCCAGTGTGAGCGTTGCATAAGGAGGGTTGTGTTATTGTCTCTAGCCCAGTGTTGAGCGTTCATAAGGAGGGTTGTTTATGTCTCTCAGCCAGTGTGAGCGCTATAAGGAGGGTTTTGTGTTATTGTCTCTAGCCCAGTGTTGCATAAGGAGGGTTGTGTTATTGTCTCTAGCCAGCGTTCATAGGGGGTGGTTTATTGTCTTAGCCCGAGCGTTCATAGGGAGGGTTGTTTATTGTCTCTAGCCCAGCGTTCATAAGGAGGTTGTGTATTGTCTCTAGCCAGCGTTCATAAGGGAGGTGGTGTTATTGTCTCTAGCCACGTTCATAAGGAGGGTGTGTATTGTCTCAGGCCAGCGTTTTAGAGTCATAAGGAGGGTTGTGTTTATTGTCTCTAGCCCAGTGAGCGTTCATAAGGAGGGTTGGTTATTGTCTCTAGCCAGCGTTCATAAGGAGGGTTGTGTTATTGTCTCTAGCCCAGTGTTGGAGCTGTTTCATAAGGACGGGTGTGTTATTGTCTCTAGCCAGCGTTGAGCGTTCATAAGGAGGGTTGTGTTATTGTCTCTAGCCCAGCGTTCATAAGGAGGGTTGTTATTGTTCTCTAGCCCAGCGTTCATAGGAGGGTTGTGTTATTGTCTCTAGCCATGGTTGAGAGTTCAAGGAGGGTTGTTATTGTCTTAGCACCGTGAGCGTCATAAGTGGGTGTGTTATTGTCTCTAGCCCAGCGTGATGCTTGGTTCATAAGGAGGGTTGTGTTATTGTCTCTAGCCAGTGTTGAGCGTTCATAAGGAGAGGTTGTGTTATTGTCTCTAGCCAGCGTTCATAAGGAGGGTTGTGTTATTGTCTCTAGCCCAGCGTTGACCTGATAAGTGAGGGTTGTGTTATTGTCTCTAGCCCAGTGTTGAGCGTTCATAAGGAGGGTTGTGTTATTGTCTCTAGCCCGGAGCGGTATAGGAGAGTTGTGTTATTGTCTCTAGCCCAGGTTGAGCGTTCATAAGGAGGTTGTGTTATTGTCTCTAGCCCAGTGTTGAGCGTTCATAGGAGGTGTGTATTGTCTTAGCCCAGCGTCATAGGAGGTTGTTATGTCTCTTAGCCCAGTGTGAGCGTCATAAGGAGGGTTGTGTTATTGTCTCTGCCCATTTGCGTTCATAGGAGGTTGTGTTTATTGTCTCTAGCCCAGCGTCATAAGGAGGGTTGTGTTATTGTCTCTAGCAGCGTTCATAAGGAGGGTTGTGTTATTGTCTCAGCCCAGTGGAGCGTTCATAAGGAGGGTTGTGTTATTGTCTCTAGCCCAGTGTTGAGCGTCATAAGGAGGGTTGTGTATTGTCCTAGCCCGTTGAGCGTCATAGGGAGGGTTGTGTTATTGTCTCTAGCCCAGAGTTCATAAGGAGGGTTGTGTTATTGTCTCTAGCCCAGGTTTAAGGAGGGTTGGGTATTGTCTCTAGCCCCGTGTGTTGAGCGTTCATAAGGAGGGTTGTGTTGATTGTCTCTAGCCCAGCGTTCATAAGGAGGGTTGTGTTATTGTCTCTAGCCCAGTGTGAGTTCATAGGAGGGTTGTGTTATGTCTCTAGCTCAGTGTGAGCGTTCATAGGAGAGAGGTTGTGTTATTGTCTCTAGCCCAGCGTTCATAAGGAGATTGGTTATTGTCTCTAGCCCAGTGTTGAGCGTTCATAGGGAGGGATTGTGTTATTGTCTCTGCCCAGCGTTCATAAAGGGTTGTGTATTGTCTCTAGCCCCAGGTTCATAAGGGAGGGTTGTGTATTGTCTCTAGCCCAGCGTTCATAAGGAGGGTTGTGTTATTGTCTCTAGCCAGTGTTGAGCGTTATAAGGAGGGGTTGTGTTATTGTCTCTAGCCCAGCAGTTCATAAGGGAGGTTGTGTTATGTCTCTAGCCCAGTGTTGTTGAGCGTTATAGGAGAGGTTGTGTTATTGTCTCTAGCCCAGTGTTGAGCGTTAATAAGGAGGGTTGTGTTATTGCTCTAGCCCAGCGTTCATAGGAGGGTTGTGTTATTGTCCTCTAGCCAGTGTTGAGCGTTGTAAGGAGGTTGTGTTTTGTCTCTGCCCACGTTCTAAAGGAGGGTTGTGTATTGTATTAGCCCAGGTTGACGCTGAAGGGAGTTGTGTTATGTCTAGCCAGCGTTCATAAGGAGGGTTGTGTTATGGTCTCTAGCCCAGCGTCATAGGAGGGTTGTTATTGTCTCTAGCCAGTGTTGAGAGTTCATAAGGAGGGTTGTGTTATTGTCTCTTAGCCAGTGTTGAGCGTTCATAAGGAGGGTTGTGTTATTGTCTCTAGCACAGTGTTGAGCGATTGATAGGAGGGGTTGTGTTATTGTCTCTAGCCCAGTGTTGAGCGTTCATAAGGAGGGTTGTGTTATTGTATCTTAGCCAACGTTCATAAGGAGGGTTGTGTTTATTGTCTCTAGGCCAGTGTTGAGCGTTCATAGGCGGGTTGTGTATTGTCTCTCCAGGTCATAGGAGGTTTGGGTTATTGTCTCTAGCCCAGCGTTCATAGGGTGGTTGTTGTTATTGTCTCTAGCCCAGCGTTTGAGCGTTATAAGGAGGGTTGTGTTATGTCTCTAGCCCAGCGTTATAAGGAAGGGTTGTGTTATTGTCTCTAGCCCAGAGTTCATAGGGAGGGTTGGTTATTTCTCTAGCCCAGTGTGAGCGTTATAGGGAGGGTTGTGTTATTGTCATAGCCCAGTGTGAGCGTTGTAGGAGGGTTGTGTTATTGTCTCTAGCCCAGCGTGAGCGTTCATAAGGAGGGTTGTGTTATGTACGTCTAGCCCATGTAGCGTATAAGGAGGGTGTGTTATTGTCTCTAGCCCAGTGTGAGCGTTCATAAGGAGGGTTGTGTATTGTTCTAGCCCAGTGTTTGAGAGTTCATTAAGGAGGTTGTGTTATTGTCTCTAGCCCAAGCGTTCATAAGGAGGGTTGTGTTATTGCTCTTAGCACAGCGATGAGCGTTGATAAGGAGGGGTGTGTTATTGTCTCTAGCCAGCGTTCATAAGGAGGGTTGTGTTATTGTCTCTAGCCCAGCGTTCTAAGGAGGGTTGTGTTATTGTCTCTAGCCCAGTGTTGAGCGTATAAGGAGGGTTGTGTTTGTCTCTAGCCCAGTGTTGAGCGCTTCATTAAGGAGGGTTGTGTTATTGCTCTAGCCCAGTGTGAGCGTTCATAAGGAGGGTGTGTTATTGTCTCTAGCCAGTGTTGAGCGTTCATAAGGAGGGTTGTGTTATTGTCTCTAGCCCCAGCGTTCATAAGGAGGGTTGTGTTATTGTCTCTAGCCAGTGTTGAGCAGTTCATAAGGAGGGTTTGTGGATTTAGGATGTTTGTCTCTAGCCCAGCGTTCATAGGGAGGGTGTGTTATGTCTCTAGCCCAGGTTGCGTATATAGGAGGAGTTGTGTTATGTCTCTAGCCACAGGTTCATAAGGAGGTTGTGTTATTGTCTCTAGCACAGTGGTGGAGCGTTGCATAGAGGAGAGTGTGTTATTGTCTCTAGCCCAGCGTTCATAAGGAGGTTGTGGTATTGTCTCTAGCCCAGCGTATAGGAGGGTTTGTTATTGTCTCTAGCCCAGTGTTGAGGGTTCATAGAGGGGTTGTGTTATTGTCTCTAGGCCCAGTGTTGAGGTTCATAAGGAGGGTTTGTGTTATTGTCTCTAGCCAGGTTAGCGTGATAAGGAGGGTTGTGTTATTGTCTTAGCCCGGCGTCATAAGGAGGGTTGTTTATTGTCTCTAGGCCAGTTCATAAGGGGGTTTGTGTTATTGTCTCTAGCCCAGTGTTGAGCGTTCATAAGGAGGGTTGTGTATTGTCTCTAGCCAGGTTCATTAAGGAGGGTTGTGTTATTGTCTCTATCCCAGCGTTCATAGGGAGAGGGTGTGTGTTATTGTCTCTAGCCAGTGTTGAGCGTTCATAAGGAGGGTTGTGTATTGTCTCTAGCCCAGCGTTTCATAGGAGGGTTGTGTTATTGTCTCTAGCCCAGCGTTCATAAGGAGGGTTGGTTATTGCTCTAGCCCAGCGTTCATAAGGGGGTTGTGTTATTGTCTCTAGCCCAGGTGTATAAGGGAGGGTTGGTTGTTATTGTCTCTAGCCCAGTGTTGAGCGGTTGATAGGAAGGGTTGTGTTATTGTCTCTAGCCAGTGTTGAGCGTTCTAAGGAGGTGTTGTGTTATTGTCTCGATTAGCCAGCGTCATAGGAGGGTGTGTTATTGTCTCTAGCCCAGTGTTGGAGCGTTGATAAGGTCGGGTGTGTTTGTCTCTAGCCCAGCGTTATAAGGAGGGTTGTGTCTTGTCTCTAGCCACCAGCGTCATAAGGCAGGGTTGTGTATTGTCTCTAGCCCAGTGTTGAAGCGTTCATAAGGAGGATTGTGTTATTGTCTCTAGCCCAGTGTGAGCATCATAGGAGGGTTTGTTATTGTCTCTAGCCAGCGTTCATAAGGAGGGTTGTTGTTATTGTCTTAGCCCAGTGTTGAGCGTCATAAGGAGGGTTTGTGTTATTGTCTCTAGCCAGGTTCATAAGGAGGTTGTGTTATTGTCTCTAGCCCAGTGTTGCGCAGTTCATAAGGAGGGTTGTGTTATTGTCTCTAGCCCAGCGTTCATAAGGAGGGTTGTGTATTGGCTCTAGCCAGTGTGAGCGTTCATAAGGAGGGTTGTGTTATTGTCTCTTAGCCCCAGCGTTCAAAGGAGGGTTGTGTATTGTCTCTAGCCCAGTGTTGAGCGTTCATAAGGAGGGTTGTGTTATTGTCTCTAGCCCAGTGTTGAGAGTTGATAGGAGAGTTGTGTTATTGTCTCTAGCCCAGGGCGTCATAAGGAGGGATTGTGTTAATGTCTCTAGCCCAGTGTTGAGCGTTGATAGGGAGGAGTTGTGTTATTGTCTCTAGCCAGGTCATAGGGTGTGTTATTGTCTCTAGCCCAGCGTTATAAGGAGGGTTGTGTTATTTGTCTCTAGCCCAGCGTTCATAAGGAGGTTGTGTTATTGTCTCTAGCCAGTGTGAGCGTCATAAGGAAGGGTTGTGTTATTGTCTCTAGCCCAGTGTGAGCGTTCATAAGGAGGGTTGTGTTATGTCTTAGCCCAGTGTTGAGCGTTCATAAGGAGGTTGTGTTATTGTCTCTAGCCCCAGTGTGAGCGTTCATAAAGGAGGGTTGTGTTATTGTCCTCTAGCCCAGAGCGTTCATAAGAGGGTTGTGGTATTGTCTCTAGCCCACGGTAATGTGAGGTTGTGAGTGTGTATTGTTCTAGCCCAGCTGTCATAGGAGGTTGTGTTATGTCTCTAGCCAGGTTGAGCGTTCAGGGGAGTTGTGTTGATTGTCTCGAGCCCAGAGTTGCATTAAGGAGGGTTGTGTTATGTCTCTATAGCCAGCGTTCATAAGGAGGGTTGTGTATTGTCTCTAGCCCAGTGTGAGCGTTATAAGGAGGGTTGGTTGTCTCTAGAGCCGCGTTCATAAGGAGGTGGTGTTATTAGTCTCTAGCCCAGTGTTGAGCGTGATAGGAAGGGTTGTGTTATTGTCTCTAGCCAGGTTAAGCGTCAGTAAGGAGGGTTGTGTTATTGTCTCTAGCCAAGTCATAAGGAGGGTTTTGTTATTGTCTATAGCCAGTGTTGGATCGTTCATAAGGAGGGTTGTGTTATTGTCTCTAGCCCAGGTTAATTTAAGGAGGGTTGTGTTATTGTCTCAGCCAGCGTTCATAGGAGGGTTGTGTTATGTCTCTAGCCCAGGTTGAGCGTTCATAGAGGAGGGTTTTGTTATGTCTCTAGCCCCAGCGTTGCATAAGGAGGGTTGTGTTATTGTCTCTAGCCCAGCGTCTATAGGGAGGGTGTGTGGTATTGTCTTCTAGCCCAGTGTTGAGCGTTATAGGAGGGTTGTGTTATTGTCTCTAGCCCAGTGTTGAGCGTTGATAGGAAGGGTTGTGTTATTGTCTCTAGCCAGTCGTTGAGCAGTTCATAAGGAGGGTTGTGTTATTGTCTCAGCCCAGCGTTCATAGGGGGGTGTGTATTGTCTTAGCCAGTGTGAGCTTCATAAGGAGGGTTGTGTTATTGTCTCTAGCCAGCGTTCATAAGGAGGGTTGTGGTATTGTCTCTAGCCAAGCGTTCATAAGGAGGGTTGTGTATTGTCTCTAGCCCAGGTTAAGCGATGATGATAAGGAGGGTTGTGTTATTGTCTCTAGCCCAGCGTTCATAAGGAGGGTTGTGTTATTGTCTCTAGCCAGCGTTCATAAGGAGGGTTGTGTTATTGTCTCTAGCCCAGTGTTGGAGCGTCATAAGGAGGTTGTGTGTATTGTCTCTAGCCCAGCGTTCATAAGGAGGGTGTGTTATTGTCTCTAGCCCAGTGTTGAGCGTTCATAAGGAGGTTGTGTATGTGTCTCTAGCCCAGCGTCATAAGGAGGGTTTGTGTATTGTCTCTAGCCCAGTGTTGAGCGTCATAAGGAGGGTTGTGTTATTGTCTCTAGCCCAGCGTTCATAAGGAGGTTGTGTTATTGTCTCTAGCCCAGTTGAGGTCATAGGGAGGGTTGTGTCTTGTCTCTAGCCCAGCGTTCATAAAGGAGGGTTGTGTTATGTCTCTAGCCCAGTGTGAGGTTCATAAGGGGTTGTGTATTGTCTCTAGCCCAGTGTTGAGCGTTGATAGGAGAGTTGTGTTATTGTCTTAGCCCACGTTTCATAAGGAGGTGTCGTTATGTCTCTAGCCAGTTGAGTTCATAGGGAGGGTTGGTTATTGTCTCTAGCCCACGTCATAAGAGGGTTGTGTTATTGTACTAGCCAGACGTTTATAAGGAGGGTTGTGTTATTGTCTCTAGCCCAGCGTGTTCATAAGGAAGGGTTGTGTATTGTGCTCTAGCCCTTTGAGCGTTCTATAAGGAGGGTTGTGTTATTGTCTCTTAGCCCAGCGTTCATAAGGAGGGTTGTGTATTTGTCTCTAGCCCAGTGTTGAGCGTTCATAAGTGAGGGGTTGTGTGTGTATTGTCTCTAGCCCAGTGTTGAGCGTTCATAAGGGGGGTTGTGTTATGTCTCTAGCCGATTGAGGTTGAGCCGTCATAAGGAGGGTTGTGTTATTGTCTCTAAGCCCAGCGTCATAGGAGGGTTGTGTTATTGTCTCTAGCCCAGTGTGTGAGCGTTGATAGGGAGGTTGTGTATTGTCTCTAGCCCAGGTTCAAAGGAGGGTTGGTTATGTCTCTAGCCCAGTGTTGAGAGTTGATAGGGGAGAGTTGTGTTATGTCTCTTAGCCCATGCGTTCATAGGGAGGGTTGGTTATTGTCTCTAGCCCAGCGTCATAAGGAGGTGTTGGTTATTGTCTCTAGCCCAGTGTTGCAGCGTTCATAAGGAGGGTTGTGTTTGTCTCTAGCCCAGTGTTATAAGGAAGGGTTGTGTTATTGTCTCGCACCAGTCGTTGAGGTTCATAAGGAGGGTTGTGTTATTGTCTCTAGCCCAGTGTGAGCGTTCAGAAGGAGGGTTGTGTTATTGTCTCTAGCACAGTGTTGAGCGTTCATAAGGAGTGGTTGTGTTATTGTCTCCTAGCCGAGCGTTCATAAGGAGGGTTGTGTTATTGTCTCGTAGCCCAGTGTGTGAGCGTTATAGGGAGGGTTGTGTTATTGTCTCTAGCCCAGCGTTCATAAGGAGGGTTGTGTTATGTCTCTAGCCCAGTGTTGAGCGGGTTCAAAGGGAGGGTTGTGTTATTGTCTCTAGCCCAGCGTTCATAAGGAGGGTTGTGTTATTGTCTCTAGCCCAGTGTTGGAGCGTTATAGGAGGGATTGTGTATTGTCTCTAGCCCAGTGTTGAGCGTTCATAAGGGAGGGTTGTGTTTATTGTCTCTAGACCAGCGTTCATAAGGAGGGTTGTGTTATTGTCTCAAGCCCAGCGTTTATAGGAGAGGTTGTGTATTGTCTCTAGAACAGTGGTGAGCGTTCATAAGGAGGGTTGTGTTTATTGTTTCTAGCCCAGCGTTCATAAGGAGGGTTGTGTTATGTCTCTGCCCAGCGTTTTTATAAGGAGGGTTGTGTTATTGTCTCTAGCCAGCGTTTCATAAGGAGGGTTGTGTTAGTCTCTAGCCCAGGTTGAGAGTTTCATAAAGGAGGGTTGTGTTATTGTCTCTAGACCCGTGTAAATAGTGGATAGAACACATGTTGGGTTATTAGTACCCCAGCGCTGGTTTAACTAGTGGACAGAACACATGTTTGGGTTATTAGGCAACCCAGCGCTGGTTAAATAGTGGACAGAACACATGTTGGGTTATTAGGTAACCCAGCGCTGGTTAAATAGTGGACAGAAACATGTTGGGTTATTAGGTAACCCAGCGCTGGTTAAATAGTAGACAGAACACATGTTGGGTTATTAGGTAACCCAGCGCTGGTTAAATAGTGGACAGAACACATGTTGGGTTTTTAGGCACCCAGCGCTGGTTTTAAACAGTGGACAGAAACACATGTTGGGTTATTAGGCACCCCCGCGCTGGTTAAACAGTGGACAGAACACATGTTGGGTTATTAGGCAACCCAGCGCTGGTTAAATAGTGGACAGAACACATGTTGGGTTATTAGGTAACCCATGCGCTGGTTAAACAGTGGACAGAACACATGTTGGGTTATTAGGCAACCCGGCGCTGGTTAAATAGTGGACAGAACACATGTTGTGTTATTAGGCAACCCAGCGCTGGTTAAATAGTGGACAGAACACATGTTGTGTTATTAGGCAACCCGGCGCTGGTTAAATAGTAGACAGAACACATGTTGGGTTATTAGGTAACCCAGCGCTGGTTAAATAGTAGACAGAACACATGTTGGGTTATTAGGCAACCCGGCGCTGGTTAAACAGTGGACAGAACACATGTTGGGTTATTAGGCAACCCAGCGCTGGTTAAACAGTGGACAGAACACATGTTGGGTTATTAGGTAACCCGGCGCTGGTTAAATAGTGGACAGAACACATGTTGGGTTATTAGGTAACCCAGCGCTGGTTAAATAGTGGACAGAACACATGTTGGGTTATTAGGTAACCCAGCGCTGGTTAAATAGTGGACAGAACACATGCTGGGTTATTAGGCAACCCAGCGCTGGTTAAACAGTGGACAGAACACATGTTGTGTTATTAGGTAACCCAGCGCTGGTTAAATAGTGGACAGAACACATGT
This sequence comes from Salvelinus namaycush, assembly GCF_016432855.1. Taxonomy (NCBI): domain Eukaryota; kingdom Metazoa; phylum Chordata; class Actinopteri; order Salmoniformes; family Salmonidae; genus Salvelinus; species Salvelinus namaycush. The sequence goes on along the minus strand of NC_052318.1, from coordinate 4,043,195 downwards.
TGTGTTATTAGGTAACCCAGCGCTGGTTAAATAGTGGACAGAACACATGTTGTGTTATTAGGTAACCCAGCGCTGGTTAAATAGTGGACAGAACACATGCTGGGTTATTAGGCAACCCAGCGCTGGTTAAATAGTGGACAGAACACATGTTGGGTTATTAGGTAACCCAGCGCTGGTTAAACAGTGGACAGAACACATGTTGGGTTATTAGGCAACCCAGCGCTGGTTAAATAGTGGACAGAACACATGTTGGGTTATTAGGTAACCCAGCGCTGGTTAAACAGTGGACAGAACACATGTTGGGTTATTAGGTAACCCAGCGCTGGTTAAACAGTGGACAGAACACATGTTGTGTTATTAGGTAACCCAGCGCTGGTTAAATAGTGGACAGAACACATGTTGGGTTATTAGGTAACCCAGCGCTGGTTAAACAGTGGACAGAACACATGTTGGGTTATTAGGCAACCCAGCGCTGGTTAAACAGTGGACAGAACACATGTTGTGTTATTAGGTAACCCAGCGCTGGTTAAATAGTGGACAGAACACATGTTGGGTTATTAGGCAACCCGGCGCTGGTTAAACAGTGGACAGAACACATGTTGGGTTATTAGGCAACCCAGCGCTGGTTAAATAGTGGACAGAACACATGTTGGGTTATTAGGTAACCCGGCGCTGGTTAAATAGTAGACAGAACACATGTTGGGTTATTAGGTAACCCAGCGCTGGTTAAATAGTGGACAGAACACATGTTGGGTTATTAGGTAACCCAGCGCTGGTTAAATAGTGGACAGAACACATGTTGGGTTATTAGGTAACCCAGCGCTGGTTAAATAGTGGACAGAACACATGTTGGGTTATTAGGCAACCCAGCGCTGGTTAAACAGTGGACAGAACACATGTTGTGTTATTAGGTAACCCAGCGCTGGTTAAATAGTGGACAGAACACATGTTGGGTTATTAGGTAACCCAGCGCTGGTTAAATAGTGGACAGAACACATGTTGGGTTATTAGGTAACCCGGCGCTGGTTAAACAGTGGACAGAACACATGTTGGGTTATTAGGTAACCCAGCGCTGGTTAAATAGTGGACAGAACACATGCTGGGTTATTAGGTAACCCAGCGCTGGTTAAATAGTGGACAGAACACATGTTGGGTTATTAGGTAACCCAGCGCTGGTTAAATAGTGGACAGAACACATGTTGGGTTATTAGGTAACCCAGCGCTGGTTAAACAGTGGACAGAACACATGTTGGGTTATTAGGTAACCCGGCGCTGGTTAAACAGTGGACAGAACACATGTTGGGTTATTAGGTAACCCAGCGCTGGTTAAATAGTGGACAGAACACATGTTGGGTTATTAGGTAACCCAGCGCTGGTTAAATAGTGGACAGAACACATGTTGGGTTATTAGGCAACCCGGCGCTGGTTAAATAGTGGACAGAACACATGTTGGGTTATTAGGTAACCCAGCGCTGGTTAAATAGTGGACAGAACACATGTTGGGTTATTAGGCAAACCAGCGCTGGTTAAATAGTGGACAGAACACATGTTGGGTTATTAGGCAACCCGGCGCTGGTTAAACAGTGGACAGAACACATGTTGTGTTATTAGGTAACCCAGCGCTGGTTAAATAGTGGACAGAACACATGCTGGGTTATTAGGTAACCCAGCGCTGGTTAAACAGTGGACAGAACACATGTTGGGTTATTAGGTAACCCAGCGCTGGTTAAACAGTGGACAGAACACATGTTGTGTTATTAGGCAACCCGGCGCTGGTTAAATAGTGGACAGAACACATGTTGGGTTATTAGGTAACCCAGCGCTGGTTAAACAGTGGACAGAACACATGTTGTGTTATTAGGCAACCCAGCGCTGGTTAAATAGTGGACAGAACACATGTTGGGTTATTAGGCAACCCAGCGCTGGTTAAACAGTGGACAGAACACATGTTGGGTTATTAGGTAACCCAGCGCTGGTTAAACAGTGGACAGAACACATGTTGGGTTATTAGGTAACCCAGCAATGGTTAAATAGTGGACAGAACACATGTTGGGTTATTAGGCAACCCAGCGCTGGTTAAACAGTGGACAGAACACATGCTGGGTTATTAGGTAACCCAGCAATGGTTAAATAGTGGACAGAACACATGCTGGGTTATTAGGTAACCCGGCGCTGGTTAAATAGTGGACAGAACACATGTTGGGTTATTAGGCAACCCAGCGCTGGTTAAATAGTGGACAGAACACATGTTGGGTTATTAGGTAACCCAGCGCTGGTTAAACAGTGGACAGAACACATGTTGGGTTATTAGGTAACCCAGCGCTGGTTAAACAGTAGACAGAACACATGTTGGGTTATTAGGTAACCCAGCGCTGGTTAAATAGTGGACAGAACACATGTTGGGTTATTAGGTAACCCAGCGCTGGTTAAATAGTGGACAGAACACATGTTGGGTTATTAGGTAACCCAGCGCTGGTTAAATAGTAGACAGAACACATGTTGGGTTATTAGGTAACCCAGCGCTGGTTAAATAGTGGACAGAACACATGTTGGGTTTTTAGGCAACCCAGCGCTGGTTAAACAGTGGACAGAACACATGTTGGGTTATTAGGCAACCCAGCGCTGGTTAAACAGTGGACAGAACACATGTTGGGTTATTAGGCAACCCAGCGCTGGTTAAATAGTGGACAGAACACATGTTGGGTTATTAGGTAACCCAGTGCTGGTTAAACAGTGGACAGAACACATGTTGGGTTATTAGGCAACCCGGCGCTGGTTAAATAGTGGACAGAACACATGTTGTGTTATTAGGCAACCCAGCGCTGGTTAAATAGTGGACAGAACACATGTTGTGTTATTAGGCAACCCGGCGCTGGTTAAATAGTAGACAGAACACATGTTGGGTTATTAGGTAACCCAGCGCTGGTTAAATAGTAGACAGAACACATGTTGGGTTATTAGGCAACCCGGCGCTGGTTAAACAGTGGACAGAACACATGTTGGGTTATTAGGCAACCCAGCGCTGGTTAAACAGTGGACAGAACACATGTTGGGTTATTAGGTAACCCGGCGCTGGTTAAATAGTGGACAGAACACATGTTGGGTTATTAGGTAACCCAGCGCTGGTTAAATAGTGGACAGAACACATGTTGGGTTATTAGGTAACCCAGCGCTGGTTAAATAGTGGACAGAACACATGCTGGGTTATTAGGCAACCCAGCGCTGGTTAAACAGTGGACAGAACACATGTTGTGTTATTAGGTAACCCAGCGCTGGTTAAATAGTGGACAGAACACATGTTGTGTTATTAGGTAACCCAGCGCTGGTTAAATAGTGGACAGAACACATGTTGTGTTATTAGGTAACCCAGCGCTGGTTAAATAGTGGACAGAACACATGCTGGGTTATTAGGCAACCCAGCGCTGGTTAAATAGTGGACAGAACACATGTTGGGTTATTAGGTAACCCAGCGCTGGTTAAACAGTGGACAGAACACATGTTGGGTTATTAGGCAACCCAGCGCTGGTTAAATAGTGGACAGAACACATGTTGGGTTATTAGGTAACCCAGCGCTGGTTAAACAGTGGACAGAACACATGTTGGGTTATTAGGTAACCCAGCGCTGGTTAAACAGTGGACAGAACACATGTTGTGTTATTAGGTAACCCAGCGCTGGTTAAATAGTGGACAGAACACATGTTGGGTTATTAGGTAACCCAGCGCTGGTTAAACAGTGGACAGAACACATGTTGGGTTATTAGGCAACCCAGCGCTGGTTAAACAGTGGACAGAACACATGTTGTGTTATTAGGTAACCCAGCGCTGGTTAAATAGTGGACAGAACACATGTTGGGTTATTAGGCAACCCGGCGCTGGTTAAACAGTGGACAGAACACATGTTGGGTTATTAGGCAACCCAGCGCTGGTTAAATAGTGGACAGAACACATGTTGGGTTATTAGGTAACCCGGCGCTGGTTAAATAGTAGACAGAACACATGTTGGGTTATTAGGTAACCCAGCGCTGGTTAAATAGTGGACAGAACACATGTTGGGTTATTAGGTAACCCAGCGCTGGTTAAATAGTGGACAGAACACATGTTGGGTTATTAGGTAACCCAGCGCTGGTTAAATAGTGGACAGAACACATGTTGGGTTATTAGGTAACCCAGCGCTGGTTAAACAGTGGACAGAACACATGTTGTGTTATTAGGTAACCCAGCGCTGGTTAAATAGTGGACAGAACACATGTTGGGTTATTAGGTAACCCAGCGCTGGTTAAACAGTGGACAGAACACATGTTGGGTTATTAGGTAACCCAGCAATGGTTAAATAGTGGACAGAACACATGTTGGGTTATTAGGCAACCCAGCGCTGGTTAAACAGTGGACAGAACACATGCTGGGTTATTAGGTAACCCAGCAATGGTTAAATAGTGGACAGAACACATGCTGGGTTATTAGGTAACCCGGCGCTGGTTAAATAGTGGACAGAACACATGTTGGGTTATTAGGTAACCCAGCGCTGGTTAAATAGTGGACAGAACACATGTTGGGTTATTAGGTAACCCAGCGCTGGTTAAACAGTGGACAGAACACATGTTGGGTTATTAGGCAACCCGGCGCTGGTTAAACAGTGGACAGAACACATGTTGGGTTATTAGGCAACCCAGCGCTGGTTAAATAGTAGACAGAACACATGTTGGGTTATTAGGCAACCCAGCGCTGGTTAAATAGTGGACAGAACACATGTTGGGTTATTAGGCAACCCAGCGCTGGTTAAATAGTGGACAGAACACATGTTGGGTTATTAGGTAACCCAGCGCTGGTTAAATAGTGGACAGAACACATGTTGTGTTATTAGGTAACCCGGCGCTGGTTAAATAGTAGACAGAACACATGTTGTGTTATTAGGCAACCCAGCGCTGGTTAAATAGTGGACAGAACACATGTTGTGTTATTAGGTAACCCAGCGCTGGTTAAATAGTGGACAGAACACATGTTGTGTTATTAGGTAACCCAGCGCTGGTTAAATAGTGGACAGAACAAATGTTGGGTTATTAGGTAACCCAGCTCTGGTTAAATAGTGGACAGAACACATGTTGGGTTATTAGGTAACCCAGCGCTGGTTAAATAGTGGACAGAACACATGTTGTGTTATTAGGTAACCCAGCGCTGGTTAAATAGTGGACAGAACACATGTTGTGTTATTAGGTAACCCAGCGCTGGTTAAATAGTGGACAGAACACATGTTGGGTTATTAGGCAACCCAGCGCTGGTTAAATAGTAGACAGAACACATGTTGGGTTATTAGGTAACCCAGCGCTGGTTAAATAGTGGACAGAACACATGTTGGGTTATTAGGTAACCCAGCGCTGGTTAAATAGTGGACAGAACACATGTTGGGTTATTAGGCAACCCAGCGCTGGTTAAATAGTGGACAGAACACATGTTGGGTTATTAGGCAACCCAGCGCTGGTTAAACAGTGGACAGAACACATGTTGGGTTATTAGGTAACCCGGCGCTGGTTAAATAGTGGACAGAACACATGCTGGGTTATTAGGTAACCCGGCGCTGGTTAAACAGTAGACAGAACACATGTTGGGTTATTAGGTAACCCGGCGCTGGTTAAATAGTAGACAGAACACATGTTGGGTTATTAGGTAACCCGGCGCTGGTTAAATAGTAGACAGAACACATGTTGGGTTATTAGGCAACCCGGCGCTAGTTAAATAGTAGACAGAACACATGTTGGGTTATTAGGCAACCCGGCGCTGGTTAAATAGTGGACAGAACACATGTTGGGTTATTAGGCAACCCGGCGCTGGTTAAACAGTGGACAGAACACATGTTGGGTTATTAGGCAACCCGGCGCTGGTTAAACAGTGGACAGAACACATGTTGGGTTATTAGGTAACCCAGCGCTGGTTAAACAGTGGACAGAACACATGTTGGGTTATTAGGTAACCCAGCGCTGGTTAAATAGTGGACAGAACACATGTTGGGTTATTAGGCAACCCGGCGCTGGTTAAATAGTGGACAGAACACATGTTGGGTTATTAGGCAACCCGGCGCTGGTTAAACAGTGGACAGAACACATGTTGGGTTATTAGGTAACCCAGCGCTGGTTAAATAGTGGACAGAACACATGTTGGGTTATTAGGTAACCCAGCGCTGGTTAAATAGTGGACAGAACACATGTTGTGTTATTAGGTAACCCAGCGCTGGTTAAATAGTGGACAGAACACATGTTGGGTTATTAGGCAACCCGGCGCTGGTTAAACAGTGGACAGAACACATGTTGGGTTATTAGGCAACCCAGCGCTGGTTAAATAGTGGACAGAACACATGTTGGGTTATTAGGTAACCCGGCGCTGGTTAAATAGTGGACAGAACACATGTTGTGTTATTAGGCAACCCAGCGCTGGTTAAATAGTGGACAGAACACATGTTGGGTTATTAGGTAACCCAGCGCTGGTTAAATAGTGGACAGAACACATGTTGGGTTATTAGGCAACCCGGCGCTGGTTAAATAGTGGACAGAACACATGTTGGGTTATTAGGTAACCCAGCGCTGGTTAAATAGTGGACAGAACACATGTTGGGTTATTAGGCAACCCAGCGCTGGTTAAATAGTGGACAGAACACATGTTGGGTTATTAGGCAACCCGGCGCTGGTTAAACAGTGGACAGAACACATGTTGTGTTATTAGGTAACCCAGCGCTGGTTAAATAGTGGACAGAACACATGTTGTGTTATTAGGTAACCCAGCGCTGGTTAAATAGTGGACAGAACACATGTTGGGTTATTAGGCAACCCAGCGCTGGTTAAACAGTGGACAGAACACATGTTGGGTTATTAGGTAACCCAGCAATGGTTAAATAGTGGACAGAACACATGTTGGGTTATTAGGCAACCCAGCGCTGGTTAAACAGTGGACAGAACACATGCTGGGTTATTAGGTAACCCAGCAATGGTTAAATAGTGGACAGAACACATGTTGGGTTATTAGGCAACCCAGCGCTGGTTAAACAGTGGACAGAACACATGCTGGGTTATTAGGTAACCCAGCAATGGTTAAATAGTGGACAGAACACATGCTGGGTTATTAGGTAACCCGGCGCTGGTTAAATAGTGGACAGAACACATGTTGGGTTATTAGGCAACCCAGCGCTGGTTAAACAGTGGACAGAACACATGTTGGGTTATTAGGCAACCCGGCGCTGGTTAAACAGTGGACAGAACACATGTTGGGTTATTAGGCAACCCAGCACTGGTTAAATAGTAGACAGAACACATGTTGGGTTATTAGGCAACCCAGCGCTGGTTAAATAGTGGACAGAACACATGTTGGGTTATTAGGCAACCCAGCGCTGGTTAAATAGTGGACAGAACACATGTTGGGTTATTAGGCAACCCAGCGCTGGTTAAATAGTAGACAGAACACATGTTGGGTTATTAGGCAACCCAGCGCTGGTTAAATAGTGGACAGAACACATGTTGGGTTATTAGGTAACCCAGCGCTGGTTAAATAGTGGACAGAACACATGTTGGGTTATTAGGTAACCCAGCGCTGGTTAAATAGTGGACAGAACACATGTTGGGTTATTAGGCAACCCAGCGCTGGTTAAATAGTGGACAGAACACATGTTGGGTTATTAGGTAACCCAGCGCTGGTTAAATAGTGGACAGAACACATGTTGGGTTATTAGGTAACCCAGCGCTGGTTAAATAGTGGACAGAACACATGTTGGGTTATTAGGTAACCCAGCGCTGGTTAAATAGTGGACAGAACACATGTTGGGTTATTAGGCAACCCAGCGCTGGTTAAATAGTGGACAGAACACATGTTGGGTTATTAGGCAACCCGGCGCTGGTTAAATAGTGGACAGAACACATGTTGTGTTATTAGGTAACCCGGCGCTGGTTAAATAGTAGACAGAACACATGTTGTGTTATTAGGTAACCCGGCGCTGGTTAAATAGTGGACAGAACACATGTTGGGTTATTAGGTAACCCAGCGCTGGTTAAATAGTGGACAGAACACATGCTGGGTTATTAGGTAACCCAGCGCTGGTTAAATAGTGGACAGAACACATGTTGGGTTATTAGGTAACCCAGCGCTGGTTAAACAGTGGACAGAACACATGCTGGGTTATTTTGACCCAGCCAGTTGGGTTGTGAATAACCCAACATTTCGGGTTGTTGGGAATACCCAAACATGGGTTAATTTAACCATCAGTTGGGTATTTTTTACTCTCATGCTGGGTTGACCTAGCAGCTGGGTCTTTTCGAATATAATCCTTATGTTATTTCAGGAGGCGTGGCTTTTTAGGGGCATGTCATTGAGCTAGATTTTTTGTGGTCCCGTGTGGCTCAGTTGGTAGAGCATGGCGCTTGCAACGCCAGGGTTGTGGGTTCAATTCCCACGGGGGGACCAGGGTTCAATTCCCACGGGGGGACCAGGATGAATATGTATGAACTTTCCAATTTGTAAGTCGCTCTGGATAAGAGCGTCTGCTAAATGACGTAAATGTAGATCTTTTTGGCCGCCCGTGAGTATAAATGTCATTCCCCCTGTTCATCATGTTAAGTTTTCATACCGTTAATGCACTTAATTTTAATTTTTATACACATTCTTCTATAATATTAACACTTGTTCTGACATATTAAATTAAGGTATAATTCCTCTTTGTCTAATAAAGAATACAACTTACTGTAACCCAACATTAAGGTTTGCCAAGGCTTCTAGGGAACTCTTCTGTAACCATTTGACCTTAAAACATGCAACAGAGCAGATAAACAGGAATGACATGTACTCTCATGGATGGCTAAAAATAACGATTTCAACACCACACCCCTACTAAACGATGTCTTCAGTCTTCTGCTCTGACCCCCTGGGTCATATCTCAACGATGTCTTCAGTCTTCTGCTCTGACCCCCTGGGTCATATCTCAACGATGTTGTTTTGAGTCTTTCCCATAAAAACGTATTTTTTTAGAAACGACAAAGCTCTCAGTATAGCGATAGAGGTCTTTACATTTTGTGCACGTTAAGTTGTCTTTCAGAACCTCATCCTCCAACGTTTATATTTCATACCTCTCTCTCCGTTCTAGTGGTAACTGCCGAAAAAAAAAAATGGAATGAGGGATACAAATGATATTGAAAGCAGATGTTTCCACACAGGAAGTTCCCGACACTTGTAGAATCTATGCCAAAGCTCATTGAAGCTGTTCTGGTGCCTCGTGGTAGCCCACTCACTGTGCTGTACTTCACGCTTTGTCTCTTCTCCTTTCCTTCCTGGACTTGCGAGGCTTCCCTGGTTTAGCCTCATCCTCAGCATGAAAAGGTAACGTTCTGAGGACCTCCCTCCCAAGGTGATTCTATGCATATTTTTTTTATTTACATAAAATGAAACTTCATTAACATATTTTAGGTATATTTAGAATGATCTAAATCAGAACAATTTTAAGTACATTTCATGCATTTAATGTCATTTTTATTTGTATTTTATTCGCTTTTTAAGTATATTATATACATTTAAAATGATGTAAATTTGGACACTTTATTGTACTTAAGTATATAATAAGTATACTAGACAAATCTTTTTTTAATACACATTAAGTAAATTTGATGTATATTTGTCATAAATTAGATATATACTAAAATGGTATTTTAACTAGAATTCCTGTATTTTCTTGCAAAAAAACTAAATTTAATGTGCTTTCGGAAAGTATTCAGGCCCCATTTTATTACATTACAGCCTTATTCTAAAATGGGTTGAACAAAAGAACATTCAGCAATCTACACACAATACCCCATAAAGAAGCCACAATACCCCATAATGAAGCCACAATACCCCATAATGAAGCCACAATACCCCATAATGAAGCCACAATACCCCATCATGAAGCCACAATACCCTATAATGAAGCCACAATACCCCATAATGAAGTCACAATACCCCATCATGAAGCCACAATACCCCATAATGAAGCCACAATACCCCATAATGAAGCCACAATACCCCATCATGAAGCCACAATACCCCATCATGAAGCCACAATACCCCATAATGAAGCCACAATACCCCATCATGACAAAACAAAAAGCGTTTTTTTGCAAATTATAAAATAAATACAGAAATACCTTATTTACATAAGTATTCAGACTCCAGATTGAGCTCAGGTGCATCCTGTTTCCATTGATCATCCTTGAGATGTTTCTACAACTTGAGTGGAGTCCACCTGGAGACCCTAAGCACACAGCCAAGACAGCACAGGAGTGGCTTTGGGACAAGTCTTTGAATGTCCTTGAGTGGCCCAGCCAGATCCCGGACTTGAACCCGAACCAACATCTCTGGAGAGACCTGAAAAATAGCTGTGAAGCAACGCTCCCCATTCAACCTGACAGAGCTTGAGAGGATCTGCAGAGAATAATGGGAGAAACTCCCCAAATACAGGTGTGCCAAGCTTGTAGCGTCATACCCAAGAAGAGTCGAGGCTGTAATCGCTGCCAGGTTCTTCAACAAAGTACTGAGTAAAGGGTCTGAATATTTATGTAAAATGTGATATTTCATGTTCTAAAAACCTGTTTTTGCTTTGTCATTATGGGGTATTGTGTCTAGATTGATGAGGGGAAACAATTTAATACATTTTTGAATAATACTGTAACGTAACAAAATGCGGAAAAAGTCAAGTGGACTGAATACTTTCCAAATGCACTGTATTTTTTTAATTGATTTTATTTCACTTTTATTTAACCAGATAGACTAGTTGAGAACAAGTTCTCATTTGCTACTGCGACCTGGCCAAGATAAAGCATAGCAATTCGACACATACAACAACACAGAGTTACACATGGAATAAACAAAACATACAGTCAATAATACAGTAGAACAAAAGAAAACAATAAGTCTATATACAGTGAGTGCAAATGAGGTAAGATAAGGGAGTTAAGGCAATAAATAGGCCATGGTGGCGAAGTAATTACAATATAGCAATTAAACACTGGAATGGTAGATGTGCAGAAGATGAATGTGCAAGTAGAGATACTGGGGTGCAAAGGAGCAAGATAAATAAATAAATACAGTATGGGGATGAGGTAGGTAGATAGATGGGCTATTTACAGATGGGCTATGTACAGCTGCAGTGATCTGTGAGCTGCTCTGACAGCTGGTGCTTAAAGCTAGTGAGGGCGATATGAGTCTCCAGCTTCAGAGATTTTTGCAGTTCCAGTCATTGGCAGCATAGAACTGGAAGGAAAAACAACCAAAAGAGGAATTGGCTTTGGGGGTGACCAGTGAGATATACCTGCTGGAGGGCAGGCTACGAGTGGGTGCTGCTATGGTGACCAGTGAGCTGAGATAAGGCGGGTCTTTCCTAGCAGAGATGTGTAGATAACCTGTAGCCAGTGGGTTTGGCGACGAGTATGACGCGAGGGCCAACCAACGAGAGCGTACAGGTCGCAGTCGTGGGTAGTGTATGGGGCTTTGGTGACAAAACGGATGGCACTGTGATAGACTGCATCCAATTTGTTGAGTAGAGTGTTGGAGGCTATTTTATAGATGACATCACCGAAGTCGAGGATCGGTAGGATGGTCAGTTTTACGAGGGTATGTTTGGCAGCACGAGTGAAGGATGCTGCCAAACAAAATTAATTTTGGATTGGAGATGCTTAATGTGAGTCTGGAAGGAGAGTTTACAGTCTAACCAGACCCCTAGGTGTTTGTAGTTATCCACATATTCTAAGTCAGAGCCGTCCAGAGTAGTGATGCTGGACGGGCGAGCAGGTGCGGGCAGTGATCGGTTGAATAGCATGCATTTAGTTTTACTTGCATTTAAGAGCAGTTGGAGGCCACGGAAGGAGAGTTGTATGGCATTGAAGCTCGTCTGGAGGTTAGTTAACACAGTGTCCAAAGAAGGGCCAGAAGTATACAGAATGGTGTCGTCTGCGTAGAGGTGGATCAGAGAATCCCCAGCAGCAAGAGCGACATCATTGATGTATACAGAGAAGAGAGTCTGCCCGAGAATTGAACCCTGTGGCACCCCCATAGAGACTGCCAGAGGTCCGGACAACAGGCCCTCCAATTTGACACACTGAACTCTATCAGAGAAGTAGTTGGTAAACCAGGCGAGGCAATCATTTGAGAAACCAAGGCTGTCGAGTCTGCCAATAAGAATGTGATGATTGACAGAGTCGAAAGCCTTGGCCAGGTCGATGAATACGGCTGCACAGTAATGTCTCTTATCGATGGTGGTTATGATGTCGTTTAGGACCTTGAGCGTGGCTGAGGTGCACCCATGACCAGCTCTGAAACCAGATTGCATAGTGGAGAAGGTACGGTGGGATTCGAAATGGTCGGTAATCTGTTTGTTAACTTGGCTTTTAAAGACCTTAGAAAGACAGGGTAGGATAGATATAGGTCTGTAGCACTTTAGAGTGTCACCCCCTTTGAAGAGGGGGATGACCGTGGCAGCTTTCCAATCTTTGGGGATCTCAGACAATATGAAAGAGAGGTTGAACAGGCTAGTAATAGGGGTTGCAACAATTTCGGCAGATAATTTTAGAAAGAGAGGGTCCAGATTGTCTAGCCCGGCTGATTTTGCAGCTCTTTCAGAACATCAGCTATCTGGATTTGGGTGAAGGAGAAATGGTGAGGGCTTTGCCAGGTTGCTGTGGAGGGTGCCGGGCAGTTGACAGGGGTAGGGGTAGCCAGGTGGAAAGCATGGCCAGCCGTAGAGAAATGCTTATTGAAATTCTCAATTATAGTGGATTTATCGGTGGTGACAGTGTTTCCTAGCCTCAGAGCAGTGGGCATCTGGGAGGAGGTGCTCTTATTCTCCATGGAATTTACAGTGTCCCAGAACTGTTTTGAGTTAGTACTACAGGATGCATTTTGAAAAAGCTAGCCTTAGCTTTCCTAACTGCCTGTGTATATTTGTTCCTAACTTCCCTGAAAAGTTGCATATCACGGGGGATATTCGATGCTAATGCAGAACGCCACAGGATGTTTTTGTGCTGGTCAAGGGCAGACAGGTCTGGAGTGAACCAAGAACTATGTCTATTCCTAGTTCATTTTTTTTAATGGGTTATGCTTATTTAAGATGGTGAGGAAAGCACTTTTAAAGAATAACCAGGCATCCTCTACTGACGGGATGAGGTCAATGTCATTCCAGGATACCCCGGCCAGGTCGATTAGAAAGGCCTGCTCGCAGAAGTGTTTTAGGGAGCGTTTGACAGTGATGAGGGGTGGTGGTTTGGTCACAAACCCATTACGGATGCAGGCAATGAGGCAGTGATCGCTGAGATCTTGATTGAAAACAGCAGAGGTGGATTTGGAGGGCCAGTTAGTTAGGATGATATCTATGAGGGTGCCCGAGTTTACGGATTTGAGGTTGTACCTGGTAGGTTCATTGATAATTTGTGTCAGATTGAGGGCATCACGCTTAGATTGTAGGATGGCCGGGGTGTTAAGCATGTCCCAGTTTAGGTCACCTAGTAGCACGAGCTCAGAAGATAGATGGGGGGCAATCAATTCACATATGGTATCGAGGGCACAGCTGGGGGCAGAGGGAGGTCTATAGCAAGCGGCAACAGTGAGAGACTTGTTTCTGGAAAGGTGCATTTTTAGAAGTAGAAGCTCAAATTGTTTGGGTACAGACTTGGATAGTAATACAGAACTCTGCAGGCTATCTTTGAAGTAGATTGCAACACCACCCCCTTTGGAAGTTCTATCTTGGCGGAAAATGTTATAGTTAGCGATGGAGATTTCAGGGTTTTTGGTGGTTTTCCTAAGCCAGGATTCAGACACGGCTAAGACATCAGGGTTGGCAGAGTGTGCTAAAGCAGTGAGTAAAACAAACTTAGGGAGTAGGCTTCTAATGTAAACATGCATGAAACCAAGGTTATTACGGTTACAGAAGTCAACAAATGAGAGCATCTGGGGAGTGGGAGTGGAGCTAGGCACTGCAGGACCTGGATTAACCTCTACATCACCAGAGGAACAGAGGAGAAGTAGGATAAGGGTACAGCTAAAGGCTATACGAAAGGGCCGTCTAGCACGTTCGGAACAGAGAGTAAAAGGAGCAGGTTTCTGGGCACGATAGCATAGATTCAAGGCATAGTGTACAGACAAAGGTAAGGTAGGATGTGAGTACATTGGAGGTAAACCTAGGCATTGAGTAATGATGAGAGAGATATAGTCTCTAGAGATGTTTAAACCAGGTGATGTCATCGCATATGTAGGAGGTGGAACAACATGGTTGGTTAAGGCATATTGAGCAGGGCTAGAGGCTCTACAGTGAAATAAGACAGTAATCACTAACCAGGACAGTAATGGACGAGGCATATTGATATTAGAGAGAGACATGCGTAGCCATGATCATAGGGCTCCAGTGAGTGGTTGGGCTGACTGTGGACACGGCGATTCAGACAGTTAGCAGGCCGATGCTAACAAGGTAACAGTTAGCAGGCCGATGCTAACAAGGTAACAGTTAGCAGGCCGATGCTAACAAGGTAACAGTTAGCAGGCCGATGCTAACAAGGTAACAGTTAGCAGGCCGATGCTAACAAGGTAACAGTTAGCAGGCCGATGCTAACAAGGTAACAGTTAGCAGGCCGGGGCTAAACAAGCTATATCACATAGGGTTAAAGCAGGGTAATAAGGTAGTGTCAGGTTGTGCGCTACTGGTAGAGAAGTCAGGTGCAGGAGAGCAGACACTTTATTTGGCAGAAGCAATAACAGACGGACGCAACTGCGTCAAAACCTCCGGCCAAATAGCAAAAGTGAAAAGCGCGACAACATTCACAATAATGCAAATGTTTACCAATAAACATACTTCGGGTTAAACACGGTACGCGGGGGAAAAACCAGCCTGGCGGGTCAAACAAAACACGTAACAAAAACAATTCCACACAAAGACATGGGGGGAACAGAGGGAATATATATGTAGTGTGATTATGGAATGTAAACCAGGTGTGCGGGGAAACAAGACAAAACAAATGGAACAATGAAAAGTGGAGCGGCGATGGCTAGAAGACAGGTGACGTCGACCGCCGAACGCCGCCCGGACAAGGAGAGGAGCCAACTTCGGCGGAAGTCGTGACAGGTAGTGAGTTTTAATGAGTGTAGGGTTGGTAGGGTAATTAAAAATATATTTGTGTGTGTATATACATATATTATTTATTATATTATATTATATTATAGTGGTACAGTGATATTGTGGTAGCGTGATGTAGTGTTGTAGTGGTGTAGTAGATAGTGATGTAGTAGTATGGTGATGTAGTGATATAGTGATATAGTGTAGTGATATAGTGATATAGTATAGTATAGTGTAGTGATATAGTGATATAGTGTAGTAATATAGTGATATAGTGATATAGTGATAGTGATATAGTATAGTATAGTGTAGTGATATAGTGATATAGTGATATAGTGTAGTGATATAGTGTAGTGATATAGTGATATAGTGATATAGTGATATAGTGATATAGTGATGTAGTGATATAGTATAGTGTAGTGATATAGTGATATAGTGTAGTGATATAGTGTAGTATTATAGTGTAGTAATATAGTGATATAGTGATATAGTGTAGTGATATAGTGATATAGTGATATAGTGTAGTGATATAGTGATATAATGATATAGTGTAGTGATATAGCATTAGCGTAGCCTCTTCTGTAGCCTGTCAACTATGTGTCTGTCTATCCCTGTTCTCTCCTCTCTGCACAGACCATACAAACGCTTCACACCGCGTGGCCGCTGCCACTCTAACCTGGTGGTCCCAGCGCGCACGACCCACGTGGAGTTCCAGGTCTCCGGCAGCCTCTGGAACTGCCGATCTGCGGCCAACAAGGCAGAGTTCATCCCAGCCTATGCTTCCCTCCAGTCCCTCGACTTCTTGGCACTGACGGAAACATGGATTACCACAGATAACACTGCTACTCCTACTGCTCTCTCCTCGTCTGCCCACGTGTTCTCGCACACCCCGAGAGCTTCTGGTCAGCGGGGTGGTGGCACTGGGATCCTCATCTCTCCCAAGTGGACATTCTCTCTTTCTCCCCTGACCCATCTGTCTATCGCCTCCTTTGAATTCCATGCTGTCACAGTTACCAGCCCTTTCAAGCTTAACATCCTTATCATTTATCGCCCTCCAGGTTCCCTTGGAGAGTTCATCAATGAGCTTGACGCCTTGATAAGTTCCTTTCCTGAGGATGGCTCACCTCTCACAGTTCTGGGTGACTTTAACCTCCCCACGTCTACCTTTGACTCATTCCTCTCTGCCTCCTTCTTTCCACTCCTCTCCTCTTTTGACCTCACCCTCTCACCTTCCCCCCCTACTCACAAGGCAGGCAATACGCTTGACCTCATCTTTACTAGATGCTGTTCTTCCACTAATCTCATTGCAACTCCCCTCCAAGTCTCCGACCACTACCTTGTATCCTTTTCCCTCTCGCTCTCATCCAACACTTCCCACTCTGCCCCTACTCGGATGGTATCGCGCCGTCCCAACCTTCGCTCTCTCTCCCCCGCTACTCTCTCCTCTTCCATCCTATCATCTCTTCCCTCTGCTCAAACCTTCTCCAACCTATCTCCTGATTCTGCCTCCTCAACCCTCCTCTCCTCCCTTTCTGCATCCTTTGACTCGCTATGTCCCCTATCCTCCAGGCCGGCTCGGTCCTCCCCTCCTGCTCCGTGGCTCGACGACTCATTGCGAGCTCACAGAACAGGGCTCCGGGCAGCCGAGCGGAAATGGAGGAGAACTCGCCTCCCTGCGGACCTGGCATCCTTTCACTCCCTCCTCTCTACATTTTCCTCATCTGTCTCTGCTGCTAAAGCCACTTTCTACCACTCTAAATTCCAAGCATTTGCCTCTAACCCTAGGAAGCTCTTTGCCACCTTCTCCTCCCTCCTGAATCCTCCGTCTTCAAGAGAGCGAGAGTTGCACCCCTTCTGAAAAAACCTACACTCGATCCCTCCGATGTCAACAACTACAGACCAGTATCCCTTCTTTCTTTTCTCTCCAAAACTCTTGAACGTGCCGTCCTTGGCCAGCTCTCCTGCTATCTCTCTCAGAATGACCTTCTTGATCCAAATCAGTCAGGTTTCAAGACTAGTCATTCAACTGAGACTGCTCTTCTCTGTGTCACGGAGGCGCTCCGCACTGCTAAAGCTAACTCTCTCTCCTCTGCTCTCATCCTTCTAGACCTATCGGCTGCCTTTGATACTGTGAACCATCAGATCCTCCTCTCCACCCTCTCCGAGTTGGGCATCTCCGGCGCGGCCCACGCTTGGATTGCGTCCTACCTGACAGGTCGCTCCTACCAGGTGGCGTGGCGAGAATCTGTCTCCGCACGACGTGCTCTCACCACTGGTGTCCCCCAGGGCTCTGTTCTAGGCCCTCTCCTATTCTCGCTATACACCAAGTCACTTGGCTCTGTCATATCCTCACATGGTCTCTCCTATCATTGCTATGCAGACGACACACAATTAATCTTCTCCTTTCCCCCTTCTGATAACCAGGTGGCGAATCGCATCTCTGCATGTCTGGCAGACATATCAGTGTGGTTGACGGATCACCACCTCAAGCTGAACCTCGGCAAGACGGAGCTGCTCTTCCTCCCGGGGAAGGACTGCCCGTTCCATGATCTCGCCATCACGGTTGACAACTCCATTGTGTCCTCCTCCCAGAGCGCTAAGAACCTTGGCGTGATCCTGGACAACACCCTGTCGTTCTCAACTAACATCAAGGCGGTGGCCCGTTCCTGTAGGTTCATGCTCTACAACATTCGCAGAGTACGACCCTGCCTCACACAGGAAGCGGCGCAGGTCCTAATCCAGGCACTTGTCATCTCCCGTCTGGATTACTGCAACTCGCTGTTGGCTGGGCTCCCTGCCTGTGCCATTAAACCCCTACAACTCATCCAGAACGCCGCAGCCCGTCTGGTGTTCAACCTTCCCAAGTTCTCTCACGTCACCCCGCTCCTCCGCTCTCTCCACTGGCTTCCAGTTGAAGCTCGCATCCGCTACAAGACCATGGTGCTTGCCTACGGAGCTGTGAGGGGAACGGCACCTCCGTACCTTCAGGCTCTGATCAGGCCCTACACCCAAACAAGGGCACTGCGTTCATCCACCTCTGGCCTGCTCGCCTCCCTACCTCTGAGGAAGTACAGTTCCCGCTCAGCCCAGTCAAAACTGTTCGCTGCTCTGGCACCCCAATGGTGGAACAAACTCCCTCACGACGCCAGGACAGCGGAGTCAATCACCACCTTCCGGAGACACCTGAAACCCCACCTCTTTAAGGAATACCTAGGATAGGATAAAGTAATCCTTCTAACCCCCCCCCCCCCCCCCCCTTAAAAGATTTAGATGCACTATTGTAAAGTGGCTGTTCCACTGGATATCATAAAGTGAATGCACCAATTTGTAAGTCGCTCTGGATAAGAGCGTCTGCTAAATGACTTAAATGTAAATGTAAATGTAAATATAGTGTAGTGATATAGTGATATATAGTAGTGATATAGTGATATAGTGATATAGTGTAGTGATATAGTGGTATAGTGATATATAGTAGTGTAGTGATATAGTGATATATAGTAGTGTAGTAGTATAGTGATATATAGTAGTATAGTGATATAGTGGTATAGTGATATAGTGATATAGTGATATAGTGATATAGCGGTATAGTGATATAGTATAGTGATATAGTGGTATAGTGATATAGTGATATAGTGATATAGTGATATAGTGATATAGTGATATAGTGTAGTGATATAGTGATATAGTGATATAGTGATATAGTGTAGTGATATAGTGATATAGTGATATAGTGATATAGTATAGTGATATAGTGATATAGTGATATAGTGTAGTGATATAGTGATATAGTGATATAGTGATATAGTGGTATAGTGGTATAGTGATATAGTGATATAGTGATATAGTGTAGTGATATAGTGATATAGTGTAGTGATATAGTGATATAGTGATATAGTGTAGTGATATAGTGATATAGTGTAGCTATATAGTGATATAGTGTAGTGATATAGTGATATAGTGTAGTGATATAGTGATATAGTGATATAGTGTAGTGATATAGTGATATAGTGATATAGTGATATAGTGATATAGTGTAGTGATATAGTGATATAGTGTAGTGATATAGTGATATAGTGATATAGTGTAGTGATATAGTGATATAGTGATATAGTGGTATAGTGGTATAGTGATATAGTGATATAGTGATATAGTGTAGTGATATAGTGATATAGTGTAGTGATATAGTGTAGTGATATAGTGATATAGTGATATAGTGATATAGTGATTTAGTGATTTAGTGATATAGTGATATAGTGATATAGTGATATAGTGATATAGTGATATAGTGTAGTGATATAGTGGTATAGTGATATAGTGTAGTGATATAGTGATATAGTGTAGTGATATAGTGATATAGTGATATAGTGATATAGTGATATAGTGATATAGATTAGTAGTATAGTGTAGTGATATAGTGATATAGTGATATAGTGTAGTGATATAGTGATATAGTGTAGTGATATAGTGATATAGTGATATAGTGATAAAGTGGTATAGATTAGTAGTATAGTGTAGTGATATAGTGATATAGTGATATAGTGTAGTGATATAGTGATATAGTGTAGTGATATAGTGATATAGTGATATAGTGATAAAGTGGTATAGATTAGTAGTATAGTGTAGTGATATAGTGATATAGTGATATAGTGATATAGATTAGTAGTATAGTGTAGTGATATAGTGTAGCTATATAGTGATATAGTGTAGTATTATAGTGATATAGTATAGTGATATAGTGATATAGATTAGTAGTATAGTGTAGTGATATAGTGATATAGTGATATAGTGTAGTGATATAGTGATATGGTATAGTGATATAGTAATATAGTGATATAGTGATATAGATTAGTAGTATAGTGTAGTGATATAGTGTAGCTATATAGTGATATAGTGTAGTATTATAGTGATATAGTATAGTGATATAGTGATATAGATTAGTAGTATAGTGTAGTTATATAGTGATATAGTGTAGTGATATAGTGTAGTGATATAGTGTAGTGATATAGTGTAGTGATATAGTGATATAGTGTAGTGGTAAAGTGATATAGTGGTATAGTGATATAGTGATATAGTGGTATAGTAGTATAGTGATATAGTGGTACAGTAGTATAGTGATATAGTGGTATAGTAGTATAGTGATATAGTGTAGTTATATAGTGATATAATGTAGTATTATAGTGATATAGTGTAGTATTATAGTGATATAGGGTAGTGATATAGTGTAGTGATATAGTGTAGTGATATAGTGTAGTGATATAGTGTAGTGATATAGTTGTATAGTGATATAGTGTAGTGATATAGTGATATAGTGCAGTGGTAAAGTGATATAGTGGTATAGTGATATAGTGATATAGTGATATAGTGCAGTGGTAAAGTGATATAGTGGTATAGTGATATAGTGGTATAGTAGTATAGTGGTATAGTAGTATAGTAGTATAGTGATATAGTGGTATAGTGGTATAGTGATATAGTGATATAATGGTATAGTGGTATAGTAGTATAGTTGTATAGTGATATAGTGGTATAGTGGTATAGTGATATAATGGTATAGTGATATAGTGGTATAGTAGTATTGTTGTATAGTGATATAGTGGTATAGTAGTATAGTTGTATAGTGATATAGTGGTATAGTGATATAGTGATATAGTGATATAATGGTATAGTGATATAGTGATATAATGGTATAGTGATATAGTGATATAGTGGTATAGTGATATAGTGGTATAGTGATATAATGGTATAGTGATATAGTGATATAGTGGTATAGTGATATAGTGATATAGTGGTATAGTTGTATAGTTGTATAGTGGTATAGTGATATAATGGTATAGTGTAGTGAAATAGTGGTATAGTGATATAGTGATATAGTGATATAGTGGTATAGTGATATAGTGATATAGTGGTATAGTGGTATAGTGATATAGTGTAGTGATATAGTGGTATAGTGATATAGTGTAGTGATATAGTGTAGTGATATAGTGATATAGTGGTATAGTGGTATAGTGGTATAGTGATATAGTGATATAGTGGTATAGTGATATAGTGATATAGTGATATAGTGGTATAGTGATATAGTGGTATAGTGATATAGTGATATAGTGGTATAGTGATATAGTGATATAGTGATATAGTGGTATAGTGATATAGTGGTATAGTGATATAGTGATATAGTGGTATAGTGTAGTGATATAGTGGTATAGTGGTATAGTGATATAGTGATATAGTGGTATAGTGGTATAGTGATATAGTGGTATAGTGATATAGTGGTATAGTGGTATAGTGTAGTGATATAGTGGTATAGTGGTATAGTGATATAGTGATATAGTGGTATAGTGTAGTGATATAGTGGTATAGTGATATAGTGGTATAGTGATATAGTGGTATAGTTATATAGTGATATAGTGGTATAGTGATATAGTGGTATAGTGATATAGTGTAGTGATATAGTGGTATAGTGATATAGTGATATAGTGATATAGTGGTATAGTGATATAGTGATATAGTGATATAGTGGTATAGTGGTATAGTGATATAGTGATATAGTGATATAGTGATATAGTGGTATAGTGATATAGTGATATAACGGTATAGTGATATAGTGTAGTTATATAGTGATATAGTGATATAGTAGTATAGTGGTATAGTGTAGTTATATAGTGATATAGTGGTATAGTGATATAGTGATATAGTGGTATAGTGTAGGGATATAGTGATATAGTGATATAGTGATATAGTGATATAGTTGTATAGTGATATAGTGGTATAGTGATATAGTGATATAGTGATATAGTGGTATAGTGATATAGTGGAATAGTAATATAGTGGTATAGTGATATAGTGATATAGTGATATAGTTGTATAGTGATATAGTGATATAGTGATATAGTGATATAGTGGTATAGTGTAGTGATATAGTGATATAGTGATATAGTGTAGTGATATAGTGGTATAGTGATATAGTGATATAGTGGTATAGTGATATAGTGATATAGTGGTATAGTGGTATAGTGATATAGTGATGTAGTGATATAGTGATATAGTGATATAGTGATATAGTGTAGTGATATAGTATAGTGATATAGTGGTATAGTGATATAGTGATATAGTGGTATAGTGATATAGTGGTATAGTGATATAGTGGTATAGTGTAGTGGTATAGTGGTATAGTGTAGTGGTATAGTGTAGTGGTATAGTGGTATAGTGTAGTGGTATAGTGGTATAGTGTAGTGGTATAGTGTAGTGGTATAGTGGTATAGTGTAGTGGTATAGTGGTATAGTGTAGTGGTATAGTGGTGTAGTGGTATAGTGGGTTAGTGATATAATGATATAGTTGTATAGTGGGTTAGTGGTATAGTGATACAGTGGTATTGAGACATATTGGTTTTCATCTCATCGACCCCAGACAACAAAATTATAAAATTGGCTAAAAATAATGTTTTAATAATCAGTTGTCTCTCAGACTCTCAGGCTCTCAGACTCTCAGACTCTCAGACTCTCAGACTCTCAGACTCTCAGACTCTCACTCTCAGGCTCTCAGACTCTCAGGCTCTTAAACGTTTAGGCTCTCAGACTCTCAGACTCTCAGGCTCTCAGGCTCTCAGACTCTCAGACTCTCAGGCTCTCAGGCTCTCAGACTCTCAGACTCTCAGACTCTCAGACTCTCAGGCTCTCAGGCTCTCAGGCTCTCAGACTCTCAGACTCTCAGGCTCTCAGGCTCTCAGACTCTCAGACTCTCAGACTCTCAGACTCTCAGGCTCTCAGACTCTCAGGGTCTCAGACTCTCAGACTCTCAGGCTCTCAGACTCTCAGGCTCTCAGGCTCTCAGACTCTCAGGCTCTCAGGCTCTCAGACTCTCAGACTCTCAGACTCTCAGACTCTCAGACTCTCAGAATTTTAGGTTCTTAGACTCTCAGACTCTCAGACTCTCAGACTCTCAGGCTCTCAGACTCTCAGACTCTCAGACTCTCAGGCTCTCAGACTCTCAGACTCTCAGGCTCTCAGAATTGTAGGTTCTCAAACTCTCAGACTCTCAGGGTCTCAGACTCTCAGGCTCTCAGACTCTCAGGCTCTCAGGCTCTCAGACTCTCAGACTCTCAGACTCTCAGACTCTCAGGCTCTCAGGCTCTCAGGCTCTCAGACTCTCAGAGTTTTAGGTTCTCAGACTCAGACTCTCAGGCTCTCAGAATTTTAGGTTCTCAGACTCTCAGGCTCTCAGACTCTCAGAATTTTAGGTTCTCAGACTCAGACTCTCAGGCTCTCAGAATTTTAGGTTCTCAGACTCAGACTCTCAGGCTCTCAGAATTTTAGGTTCTCAGACTCAGACTCTCAGAATTTTAGGCTCTCAGATTCTCAGACTCTCAGCCTCTCAGACTCTCAGACTCTCAATTTTTTCTATAAACTTGAAGTCTGTCACACCTCCAAAATGTGTTCTAAAGTTTACCGCACTGCTTTTGACTAGATGACCATGGTGAGCATGAACTGGCTCAACGCTCCAATATATTTCCTAGTTTTTCTTCTTCTGGATGGTTGCACCAAAGTCAAAATAACAGGGATGAAAGATGACGGATGGAGAGAGAGCAGATCCAATATTGTTTTGGCACCCATTCGGCTGATAGCTGCTCTGTGTGTGTGTGTGTGTGTGTGTGTGTGTGTGTGTGTGTGTGTGTGTGTGTGTGTGTGTGTGTGTGTGTGTGTGTGTGTGTGTGTGTGTGTGTGTGTGTGTGCGCGTGCGTGTGCGTGCGCGTGCGTGTGCGTGTGCGTGTGCGTGTGTGTGTGTGTGTGTGCGTGTGCGTGTGCGTGTGTGTGTGTGCGCGTGTGCGTGTGTGCGTGTGTGCGTGTGTGTGTGTGTGTGTGTGTGTGTGTGTGTGTGTGTGTGTGTGTGTGTGTGTGTGTGTGTGTGTGTGCGCGTGGGGAAGGTTGGTTTACATTCACCGTTTTACAGGTTTTCCTATATAATTTATTCCGGCTAATTTTCCCCATCTGTTTGTACAGTATTTGCCTCCCCTTATTGAAGCCTTTTGTTCCACCAATAGAACGTGTTCCCTGGTACGTTTGTTCTGCCACGGAGAGGTACGTTGTCTGAATGTCTGAACACATTTATCTCTGTCTGTCCTGTAGGACATGATTATAATGAATAGTTACTGTAATGTATGATTTGATCACCACCGGCCTGCGATCGCATCACAACAGAGCTACACGCTCTCGCAAAATTAAAACTTCCAAGACAACTTCTTAACCAAAGATGCAGCTTCTTTTAATCGAATATTAAGTGATCAAACTATAGGCCGATTGTCATTCCTGGGATTCGCATTGAGCTGTGCTTGAAATTCAAGAGCATTAGGAAGAGATTGGGAGTACAGGGGAAGAGGGAGAGGACTTTATAATCCATGTAGGACTATTAACAAGAACTTATAGTCTATTCCATATAGGACTATTAACAAGAGGTTATAGTCTATTCCATATAGGAATATTAACAAGAGGTTATAGTCTATTCCATATAGGACTATTAATAAGAGGTTATAGTCTATTCCATATAGGACTATTAATAAGAGGTTATAGTCTATTCCATATAGGAATATTAACAAGAGGTTATAGTCTATTCCATATAGGACTATTAATAAGAGGTTATAGTCTATTCCATATAGGACTATTAACAAGAATTTATAGTCTATTCCATATAGGACTATTAACAAGAGGTTATAGTCTATTCCATATAGGACTATTAATAAGAACTTATAGTCTATTCCATATAGGACTATTAATAAGAACTTATAGTCTATTCCATATAGGACTATTAATAAGAACTTATAGTCTATTCCATATAGGACTATTAATAAGAACTTATAGTCTATTCCATATAGGACTATTAATAAGAAGTTATAGTCTATTCCATATAGGACTATTAATAAGAACTTATAGTCTATTCCATATAGGAATATTAACAAGAGGTTATAGTCTATTCCATATAGGACTATTAATAAGAACTTATAGTCTATTCCATATAGGACTATTAATAAGAACTTATAGTCTATTCCATATAGGACTATTAATAAGAACTTATAGTCTATTCCATATAGGACTATTAATAAGAACTTATAGTCTATTCCATATAGGAATATTAACAAGAACTTATAGTCTATTCCATATAGGACTATTTGTCACGTTCCTGACCTGTTTTCTGTTGTTTTGTATGTGTTTAGTTGGTCAGGACGTGAGCTGGGTGGGAATTCTATGTTGTGTGTCTAGTTTGTCTGTTTCTATGTCCAGCCTAATATGGTTCTCAATCAGAGGCAGATGGTAATCGTTGTCCCTGATTGAGAATCATATATAGGAGGCTTGTTTTGTGTTGGGATTTTGTGGGTGTTTGTTTCCTGTCTCTGTGATTGTCTGCACCAGATAGGTCTGTGTCGGTTTTTGCACATTTGTTATTTTGTATTGTTGTTTGTAGTGTTTTACTTGTTCTTTATTAAACATGTTTAACACTAGCCGCGCTGCACTTTGGTCCTCTCCTTCACCCCTGGAAGAAAACCGTTACAGAAACACCCACCAAACCCGGACCAAGCAGCGTGGCAACGGGCAGCAGCAACAGCAGCAGCGGTACAAGGAGGAATGGACATGGGAGGAGATTCTGGACGGAGAAGGACCCTGGGCAGAGCCAGAGGAGTGTCGCCGTCCCAAAGCGGAGCTGGAGGCATCAAAAGCGGAGAGGCGGCATTATGAGGCGCTTGCAAGGCAGAGTGGCTGGAAACCCGAGAGGCTCACCCAAAAATTTCTTGGGGGGGGGCTAAAGGGGAGTGTGGCGAAGCCGGGTTGGATACCTGAGCCAACTCCCCGGGCTTACCGTGGAGTGAGAGGGCGTCGTACTGGTCAGACACCGTGTTATGCGGTAAAGCGCACGGTGTCCCCAGTACGCGTGCTTAGCCCAGTGCGGGCTATTCCACCTTGCCGCACTGGGAGGGCTAGGTTGGGCATCGAGCCGGATGTCATGAAGCCGGCCCAACGTATCTGGCCTCCAGTACGTCTCCTCGGGCCGGCGTACATGGCACCAGCCTTACAGGTGGTGTCCCCGGTTCGCCTGCATAGCCCAGTGCGGGTTATTCCACCTCGCCGCACTGGCAGGGCTACGGGGACCATTCAACCTGGTAGGGTTGGAGAGGCTCGGTGCTCAAGAGCGCGTGTCCTCCTTCACGGTCCGGTATATCCGGCGCCACCTTCCCGCCCCAGACCAGTACCACCAGTGCCTACACCACGCACCAGGCTTCCAGTGCATCTCCAGAGCCCTGTTCCTCCTCCCCGCACTCGCCCTGAGGTGCGTGCCCTCAGCCCGGTACCTCCAGTTCCGGCACCACGCACCAGGCCTACTGTGCGCCTCAGCAGGTCAGAGTCGGCCGTCTGCTCAACGCCGCCTGCACTGCCTGTCTGCCCAGCGCCGTCTGAGCCATCCGTCTGCCCAGCGCCGTCTGAGCTGCCTGCCTGCCCAGCGCCGTCTGAGCCATCCGTCTGCCCAGCGCCGTCTGAGCCATCTGTCTGCCCAGCGCCGTCTGAGCCATCCGTCTGCCCAGCGCCGTCTGAGCCATCCGTCTGCCCAGCGCCATCTGAGCCATCCGTCTGCCCAGCGCCATCTGAGCCATCTGTCTGCCCAGCGCCATCTGAGTCATCCGTCTGCCACGAGCCATTAGAGCCGCCCGTCTGTCCCGAGCCATTAGAGCCGTCCGTCAGGCAGGAGCCGCTAGAGCCGTCCGTCAGTCAGGAGCTGCCAGAGACGCCAGCCAGTCAGGAGCTGCCAGAGACGCCAGCCAGTCAGGAGCTGCCAGAGACGCCAGCCAGTCAGGAGCTGCCAGAGCTGCCCTACAGTCATGAGCTGCCCTACAGTCATGAGCTGCCCTACAGTCATGAGCTGCCCTCCAGTCATGAGCTGCCCTCCAGTCATGAGCTGCCCTCCAGTCATGAGCTGCCCTCCAGTCATGAGCTGCCCTACAGTCCGGAGCTGCCACTCAGTCCGGAGCTGCCACTCAGTCCGGAGCTGCCACTCAGTCCGGAGCTGCCATTAGTCCGGAGTTGCCCCTCTGTCCTGAGCTACCTCTCTGTCCTGAGCTACCTCTCTGTCCTGAGCTACCTCTCTGTCCTGAGCTACCTCTCTGTCCTGAGCTACCTCTCTGTCCTGAGCTACCTCCTAAATCATGTGGGGGCCTTGGGGAGGATTCTTAGGCCAAGGTCGTGGGCGAGGGTCGCCACTCAAAGGACGCTAAGGAGGGGGACAAAGACAGTGGTGGAGTGGTGTCCTCGTCCTGCGCCGGAGCCGCCACCGCGGACAGATGCCCACCCAGACCCTCCCCTTGAGTTTTAGGGGTGCGCCCGGAGTTCGCACCTTGAGGGGGGGATTCTGTCACGTTCCTGACCTGTTTTCTGTTGTTTTGTATGTGTTTAGTTGGTCAGGACGTGAGCTGGGTGGGAATTCTATGTTGTGTGTCTAGTTTGTCTGTTTCTATGTCCAGCCTAATATGGTTCTCAATCAGAGGCAGATGGTAATCGTTGTCCCTGATTGAGAATCATATATAGGAGGCTTGTTTTGTGTTGGGATTTTGTGGGTGTTTGTTTCCTGTCTCTGTGATTGTCTGCACCAGATAGGTCTGTGTCGGTTTTTGCACATTTGTTATTTTGTATTGTTGTTTGTAGTGTTTTACTTGTTCTTTATTAAACATGTTTAACACTAGCCGCGCTGCACTTTGGTCCTCTCCTTCACACCTGGAAGAAAACCGTTACACTATTAATAAGAAGTTATAGTCTATTCCATATAGGAATATTAATAAGAACTTATAGTCTATTCCATATAGGAATATTAACAAGAACTTATAGTCTATTCCATATAGGACTATTAATAAGAACTTATAGTCTATTCCATATAGGAATATTAACAAGAACTTATAGTCTATTCCATATAGGAATATTAATAAGAACTTATAGTCTATTCCATATATGCCTTCAAGTCCATCATTCATGTGGCACCCTTAATAAAGACTAGTAAAATAATACTGTACAGATAATTAAAAAACTAATTTATATTGTATGCTTAAAACAAGGGGTAATTACATTCGTTCATACTAGTGCAGCAAAGTTATATATAAATATATATATTTTTTAATAAGTATCAAAATTATTGGCACCCATGAAGATTCTTATAAATAAAATCAAAACGTTTATTTCATCTTAAGGATCTGAGTTGTGGGCTTCCATTGACTCCCTGTTTCACTGGGGTATAGAAATGAGGTAACGCACATTTTAAAATCCCTTTGTCATCCACCACCAGGGGAAAAGGACACAGAGACATGAACACAGAGGAACACTGGACACGGAGACATGAATATGGTATATCATACGGTATATCATATCAAATTGCATCACACGTGGAGGATTTTCTGTACTTTGAAAGTCACCTATCTTGAGAACTTGATCGTTGACGAGCAAAACAATGTGGGGAATGTGTGGGGGATGTCAATAATGGGACGAATGAAACAAATGCCCAAATATGGATTTCCTTTAACTGATGTGTCAGGTTGGTGCAGTGGTGAGGCTGTGGGGTGGTTTTGATTCGTTTTCCAAAAATTGAGAGAGAAAAAGAAGGGAGAGAGAGAGAAAGAGAAGGGGGAGAGAGAGAGAAAGAGAAGGGGGAGAGAGAGAGAAAGAGAAGGGGGAGAGAGAGAAAGAGAAGGGGGAGAGAGAGAAAGAGAAGGGGGAGAGAGAGAAAGAGAAGGGGGAGAGAGAGAAAGAGAAGGGGGGGAGAGAGAAAGAGAAGGTGGGGGGGTGTGTACCTAAACAGTAAAGCGCTGACAAGACAGGAGGAAAGAGGAGAGCTAACAGAGATGATGAATGCAGAGCTCGTCACTGAGGCTGAGATCTTGGAATGTGATTATTACTATGCGATTAGATAATGACTATTGTCTTTGCCAATCTCAACTCTACACTACCACGCATACTGAATGTTGATTTGAGGCAACTCTCTTTCC
This sequence comes from Salvelinus namaycush, assembly GCF_016432855.1. NCBI lineage: Eukaryota > Metazoa > Chordata > Actinopteri > Salmoniformes > Salmonidae > Salvelinus > Salvelinus namaycush. Next base: position 4,014,092 of record NC_052318.1, on the reverse strand, counting down.
ACTTTGGCTCTGAGATCACTCTCACTCTCTCTCTCTCTTTTCCTCTCCCTCTCTTCCTCTCTCTCTCACTCACTTTTCCTCTCCCTCTCTCTCTCTCTCTCTCTGTCTCTCTCTCTCTCTTTTCCTCTCCCTCTCTCTTTCTCTCTCTCACTCTCTCTTTTCCTCTCCCTCTCTCTTTCTCTCTCTCTCTTTTCCTCTCCCTCTCTCTTTCTCTCTCTCACTCTCTCTCTTTTCCTCTCCTTCTCTCTCTCCCTCTCTCTCTCTCTCTTTTCCTCTCCCTCTCTCTTTCTCTCTCTCACTCTCTCTCTTTTCCTCTCCCTCTCTCTCTCCCTCTCTCTCACTCTCTCTCTTTTCCTCTCCCTCTCTCTTTCTCTCTCTCACTCTCTCTCTCTCTCTCTCTCTCTCTCTCTCTCTCTCTCTCTCTCTCTCTCTCTCTCTCTCTCTCTCTCTCTCTCACTCTCTCTGTTTTCCTCTCCCTCTCTCCCTCCCTCTCTCTCTCCCTCTCTCTCTTTTCCCCTCTCTCTCTCCCTCTCTCTCTTTTCTTCTCTCTGCTGTCCAGTGTCACTTGAATAATAATTTGTGTAAACGTGTGTTTGTGTTTACAGATTGAAACATTAGTTAGGATCTTGTTCCAACATCTTTTAATCTCTCATGTCAAGTCAAATCAAAATGTATTTGTCACATGCGCCGATACGACAGGTGACACCTTACTGTGAAATGCATACGTACAAGCCCTTATTAACCAACAATGCAGTTTTAATAAAAATACAAGTAACACATGAAATATAAGTAACAAATCATTAAAGAGCAGGAGAACAATAACAATAGTGAGGCTATAAACAGGGGGTAAATACAGGGGGTATATACAGAGGGTATATACAGGGGGTATATACAGAGGGTATATACAGGGGGTAAATACAGGGGGTATATACAAGGGGGTATATACAGGGGGTATATACAGGGGGTATAAACAGGGGGTAAATACAGGGGCTATATACAGGGGGTATAAACAGGGGGTATATACAGGGGGGATATACAAGCAGTATATACAGGGGGTATCTACAGGGGGTATAAACAGGGGGTAAATACAGGGGGTATAAACAGGGGGTATATACAGGGGGTATATACAGGGGGTATATACAGGGGGTATATACAGGGGGTAAATACAGAGGGTATATACAGGGGGTAAATACAGGGGGTAAATACAGAGGGTATATACAGGGGGTAAATACAGAGGGTATATACAGGGGATATATACAAGGGGTATATACAGGGGGTATATACAGGGAGTATATACAGGGGGTATATACAGGGGGTATATACAGGGGTATATACAGGGGGTATATTCAGGGGGTATATACAGGGGGTAAATACAGGGGGTATATACAGGGGTATATACAGGGGGTATATTCAGGGGGTATATACAGGGGGTATATACAGGGGTATATACAGGGGGTATAAACAGGGGGTAAATACAGGGGCTATATACAGGGGGTATATACAGGGGGTATATACAGGGGGTAAATACAGGGGGTATAAACAGGGGGTAAATACAGGGGGTATATACAGGGGGTTTAAACAGGGGGTATATACAGGGGATATATACAGGGGGTATATACAAGGGGTATATACAGGGGGTAAATACAGGGGGTATAAACAGGGGGTATATACAAGTGGTATATACAGGGGGCATAAACAGGGGGTATAAACAGGGGGTATAAACAGGGGGTATATACAGGGGGTATAAACAGGGGGTATATACAGGGGGTATATACAGGGGGTATAAACAGGGGGTATATACAGGGGGTATAAACAGGGGGTAAATACAGGGGCTATATACAGGGGGTATAAACAGGGGGTATATACAGGGGGGATATACAAGCAGTATATACAGGGGGTATCTACAGGGGGTATAAACAGGGGGTAAATACAGGGGGTATAAACAGGGGGTATATACAGGGGGTTTAAACAGGGGGTATAAACAGGGGGTATATACAGGGGGTATATACAGGGGGTATATACAGGGGTAAATACAGGGGGTAAATACAGGGGGTATAAACAGGGGGTATATACAGGGGGTATATACAGGGGGTATATACAGGGGTAAATACAGAGGGTATATACAGGGGGTATATACAGGGGGTATATACAGGGGTAAATACAGGGGGTAAATACAGGGGGTATAAACAGGGGGTATATACAAGGGGTAAAAAAACAGGGGGTATATACAGGGGGTATATACAGGGGGTAAATACAGGGGGTATAAACAGGGGGTATATACAGGGGGTATATACAGGGGGTATATACAGGGGGTATATACAGGGGGTAAATACAGGGGGTATATACAGGGGGTATATACAGGGGGTAAATACAGGGGGTATATACAGGGGTAAATACAGGGGGTAAATACAGGGGGTATAAACAGGGGGTAAATACAGGGGGTATATACAGGGGGTATATACAGGGGGTAAATACAGGGGGTATATACAGGGGGTATATACAGGGGGTAAATACAGGGGGTAAATACAGGGGGTATATACAGGGGGTAAATACAGGGGGTATATACAGGGGGTAAATACAGGGGGTAAAAAAACAGGGGGTATATACAGGGGGTATATACAGGGGGTAAATACAGGGGGTATAAACAGGGGGTATATACAGGGGGTATATACAGGGGGTATATACAGGGGGTATATACAGGTAGAGGTTTATACCCCCTGTTTAAAGCCTCGCTATTATTATTTTACTGCTGCCCTTTAATTATTTGTAACTTTGTGTGTGTGTGTGTGTGTGTGTGTGTGTGTGTGTGTGTGTGTGTGTGTGCGTGCGTGTGTGTGTGCGTGTGTGTGTGTGTGTGTGTGTGTGTGTGTGTGTGTGTGTGTGTGTGTGTGTGTGTGTGTGTGTGTGTGTGTCCGTGCGTGCGTGCGTGCTTGCGTAAACCCATGTATAATCCATTGTAGATGGCGAGGTTTGATCTCCTGTTAGTTGATTTGACCGGCCTCACTTTCTATGTTAATCAGTGTATCAGTGAGAGGACTAGTAAAATATTTCTCTTTCATTTTGTCTCTCTTTAAAGCCATTAAACACACAAGCCTTATTTCACTAGATTTGCAATATGATGCTAACCAGAAATGATTGTGTGTCCAAATATATCAAATCAATTATCTATTAATTCAACTAAGAGAAAGCTCTAATTAATTTAGAGGCCGAAGGAATTGCCCGTAGATTTCAAAGACAGGATTGTGCAAAGGCACAGATCTGAGGAAGGGTACCAAAACATTTCTGCAGCATTGAAGGTCCCCAAGAACACAGTGGCCTCCACCATTCTTAAAATGGAAGAAGCTTGGAACCACCAAGACTCTCCCGAGAGCTGGCCGCCCGGTCAAACAATCGGGGGAGAAGGGCCTTGTTCAAGGAGGTGACCAAAAACCCGATGGTCAATGACAGAGCTCCAGAATTCCTCTGTGGAGATGGGAGAACCTTCCAGAAGGACAACCATCTCTGCAGCGCTCCACTGATCAGGCCTTTATGGTAGAGTGGCCAGACGGAAGCCACTCCTCAGTAAAAGGCACATGACAGCCTGCTTGGAGTTTGCCAAAAGGCACCTAAAGGACTCTCCGACCATGAGAAACCAAGATTGAACTCTTTGGCCTGAATGCCAAGCGTCTGGAGGATACCTGGCATTTCCCCTATGGTGAAGAGGTGGTGGGGAGGTTTTTCAGTGGCAGAGACTGGGAAACTAGTCAGGATTGAGGCAAATATGAACGGGGCAAAGTACAGAGAGATCCTTGATGAAAACCTGCTCCAGAGCGCTCAGGACCTCAGACTGGGGTGAAGGTTCACCTTCCAACAGGACAACAACCCTAAGCACACAGCCGAGGCAACGCAGGAGTGGATTTGGGACAAGTCTCTGAATGTCCTTGATTGGCTCAGCCAGAGCCCTGACTTGAACCCAATCGAACATCTCTGGAGAGACTTGAAAATAGCTGTGCAACCAGAGGGGAAAAAAATCCTAGACCACCTTTACTCCACACACAGAGAAGCATACAAAGCTCTCCCTCGCCCTCCATTTGGCAAATCTGACCATTATTCCATCCTCCTGATTCCTGCTTACAAGCAAAAACCGAAACAGGAAGTACCAGTGACTCGGTCAATACAAAAGTGGTCAGATGATGTGGATGCTACACTATAGGACTGTTTTACTAGCACAGACTGGAATATGTTCTGGGATTCATCCAATGGCATTGTGGAGTACACCACATCTGTCATTGGCTTCATCAATAAGTGCATCGACGACGTCGTCACCACAGTGACCGTACGTACATATCCCAACCAGAAGCCATGGATTACAGGAAACATCCGCATTGAGCTAAAGGCTAGAGCTGCCGCTTTCAAGGAGCGGGACACTAATCCGGACGCTTATAAGAAATCCCGCTATGCCCTCAGACGAACCATCAAACAAGCAAAGCGTCAATACAGTACAGGATGGTAACTGCTCGGCATCTGACCGTAAGGCGCTACAGAGGGTAGTGCGTACGGCCCAGTACATCACTGGGGCCAAGCTTCTTGCCACACAGGACCTATATAATAGGGGGTGTCAGAGGAAAGCCCATAAAATTGTCAGAGACTTCAGTCACCCAAGTCATGTTCTCTCTGCTACCGCACGGCAAGCGGTACCGTAGCGCCAAGTCTAGGACCAAAAGGCTACTCAACAGCTTCTACCACCAAGGCATAAAACTGCAGAACAATTAATAAAATCGCCACTATTTACACTGACACCCTCTTTTGTACAGTGCTGCTACTCGCTGTTTACTATCCTTGCATAGTCTCTTCACCCCTGCCTACATGTACAAATTACCTCAACTAGCCTGTACCCCCGCACACTGACTCGGTACCGGTGCCCCCTGTATATAGGGTACCCTTCGTTATTGTGTTACTTATATTATTATTTTTAACTTTAGTCTATTTGGTAAGTATTTTCTTAACTCTTCTTGTACTGCACTGTTGATTAAGGGCTTGTAAGTAAGCATTTCACGGTAAGATCTACACCTATTGTATTCGGCGCACGTGACAAATAAAGTTTGATTTGATTCGTTTTTTTCTCTCGTGGCTAAGTACGAGGAAGTTTGAAAAGATAAGCTGGGTGGGTGGGAAGCTATTAAACCATTTGAAAGGAAACACTTTGAAGTTTGTGGAAATGTGAAAGGAATCTAGGAGAATATAACATAATAGATCTGGTAAAAAATAAATAAGAAAAAAACGTTCTTTTGTATTTTTTTTGTTCCATCATCTTTGAAATGCAAGAGAAAGGCCATAATGTATTATTCCAGCCCAGGTGCAATTTATGTGTTGGCCACTAGATGGCAGCAGTGTATGTGCAAAGTGTTTTGACTGATCCAATAAACCATTGTATTTCTGTTCAAAATTTTGAATCAACACTGCCCAAATGTGCCTAATTTGTTTATTAATAACTTTTCATGTTCCAAATTGTGCACTCTCCTTAAACAATAGCATGGTATTCTTTCACTGTAATAGCTACTGTAAATTGGACAGTGCAGTTAGATTAACAAGAAGTTAAGCTTTCTGCCAATATCAGATATGTCTATGTCCTAGGAAATGTTCTGGTTACTTACAACCTCATGCTAATCTACTTAGCCTAAGTTAGCTCAACCGTCCCGTGGAAGGGACAACGATCCCAATGTAATGTCACCTTGACTGACAGCTCTTTGAAACACCAAATGTCAGGAAACTTTGTTGCAGCGCTGCAGCAATATCATCTCAAGCAAATGTTTGTGAAAAAAAAGCAACTCAAATGACGTTGTACATCTCCCATTTGGCATTGTCTCTAGTGATGTGGTTTACAGCTGTATTCTCAGTGTGTAGTCTCAGTGTGTTGTCTCAGTGTGTAGTCTCAGTGTGTAGTCTCAGTGTGTAGTATCAGTGTGTTGTCTCAGTGTGTAGTATCAGTGTGTAGTCTCAGTGTGTAGTATCAGTGTGTAGTCTCAGTGTGTAGTCTCAGTGTGTAGTATCAGTGTGTTGTCTCAGTGTGTAGTCTCAGTGTGTAGTCTCAGTGTGTAGTCTCAGTGTGTAGTCTCAGTGTGTAGTCTCAGTGTGTAGTCTCAGTGTGTAGTCTCAGTGTGTCGTCTCATTGTGTAGTCTCAGTGTGTCGTCTCAGTGTGTCGTCTCAGTGTGTAGTCTCAGTGTGTAGTCTCAGTGTGTAGTGTCAGTGTGTAGTATCAGTGTGTAGTCTCAGTGTGTAGTCTCAGTGTGTAGTATCAGTGTGTAGTATCAGTGTGTAGTCTCAGTGTGTAGTATCAGTGTGTAGTATCAGTGTGTAGTATCAGTGTGTAGTATCAGTGTGTTGTCTCAGTGTGTTGTCTCAGTGTGTAGTCTCAGTGTGTCGTCTCAGTGTGTAGTATCAGTGTGTAGTATCAGTGTGTAGTATCAGTGTGTAGTATCAGTGTGTAGTATCAGTGTGTTGTCTCAGTGTGTTGTCTCAGTGTGTTGTCTCAGTGTGTTGTCTCAGTGTGTATTCTCAGTGTGTCGTCTCAGTGTGTCGTCTCAGTGTGTAGTCTCAGTGTGTCGTCTCATTGTGTCGTCTCAGTGTGTCGTCTCAGTGTGTCGTCTCAGTGTGTAGTCTCAGTGTGTTGTCTCAGTGTGTTGTCTCAGTGTATTGTCTCAGTGTGTTGTCTCAGTGTGTTGTCTCAGTGTGTTGTCTCAGTGTGTCGTCTCAGTGTGTCGTCTCAGTGTGTCGTCTCAGTGTGTCGTCTCAGTGTGTCGTCTCAGTGTGTCGTCTCAGTGTGTAGTCTCAGTGTGTAGTATCAGTGTGTAGTCTCAGTGTGTTGTCTCAGTGTGTAGTCTCAGTGTGTAGTCTCAGTGTGTAGTCTCAGTGTGTAGTCTCAGTGTGTAGTCTCAGTGTGTAGTATCAGTGTGTAGTATCAGTGTGTAGTATCAGTGTGTAGTCTCAGTGTGTAGTCTCAGTGTGTAGTCTCAGTGTGTAGTCTCAGTGTGTAGTCTCAGTGTGTAGTATCAGTGTGTAGTCTCAGTGTGTTGTCTCAGTGTGTAGTATCAGTGTGTAGTCTCAGTGTGTAGTATCAGTGTGTAGTCTCAGTGTGTAGTCTCAGTGTGTAGTCTCAGTGTGTAGTCTCAGTGTGTAGTCTCAGTGTGTAGTCTCAGTGTGTAGTCTCAGTGTGTAGTATCAGTGTGTAGTATCAGTGTGTTGTCTCAGTGTGTCGTCTCAGTGTGTCGTCTCAGTGTGTAGTCTCAGTGTGTAGTATCAGTGTGTCGTCTCAGTGTGTCGTCTCAGTGTGTAGTCTCAGTGTGTAGTCTCAGTGTGTTGTCTCAGTGTGTAGTATCAGTGTGTAGTATCAGTGTGTAGTATCAGTGTGTAGTATCAGTGTGTAGTATCAGTGTGTTGTCTCAGTGTGTTGTCTCAGTGTATTGTCTCAGTGTATTGTCTCAGTGTATTGTCTCAGTGTGTTGTCTCAGTGTGTAGTCTCAGTGTGTAGTCTCAGTGTGTCGTCTCAGTGTGTAGTCTCAGTGTGTAGTCTCAGTGTGTCGTCTCAGTGTGTAGTCTCAGTGTGTAGTATCAGTGTGTAGTCTCAGTGTGTTGTCTCAGTGTGTAGTCTCAGTGTGTTGTCTCAGTGTGTAGTCTCAGTGTGTCGTCTCAGTGTGTCGTCTCAGTGTGTTGTCTCAGTGTGTAGTCTCAGTGTATAGTCTCAGTGTGTAGTCTCAGTGTGTAGTATCAGTGTGTAGTCTCAGTGTATAGTCTCAGTGTGTAGTATCAGTGTGTAGTCTCAGTGTGTAGTATCAGTGTGTAGTCTCAGTGAGTAGTATCAGTGTGTAGTCTCAGTGAGTAGTCTCAGTGTGTAGTCTCAGGTTACATTTGTCTCTAGTGATGTGGTTTACAGCAGCACTAACAGATGCGTTGACATGACAACTGCTTCAGAGTTTGAAACGACCCACCCCCTTTGTTCCGTGCTGGCTGAAGACCAGTAAACTAACTAATACCAGACACAAATGAAGACCTAACTAGCCAGTAAACTAACTAACACCAGACACAGATGAAGACCTAACTAGTCAGTAACTAGCTAACACCAGACACAGATGAAGACCTAACTAGTCAGTAACTAGCTAACACCAGACACAGATGAAGACCTAACTAGCCAGTAAACTAACTAACACCAGAAACAGATGAAGACCTAACTAGTCAGTAACTAGCTAACACCAGACACAGATGAAGACCTAACTAGTCAGTAACTAGCTAACACCAGACACAGATGAAGACCTAACTAGCCAGTAAACTAACTAACACCAGACACAGATGAAGACCTAACTAGCCAGTAACTAGCTAACACCAGACACAGATGAAGACCTAACTAGCCAGTAAACTAACTAACACCAGACACAGATGAAGACCTAACTAGCCAGTAAACTAACTAACACCAGACACAGATGAAGACCTAACTAGCCAGTAAACTAACTAACACCAGACACAGATGAAGACCTAACTAACCATTAAAACTAACTAACACCAGACACAGATGAAGACATAACTAGCCAGTAAACTAGCTAACACCAGACACAGATGAAGACCTAACTAACCAGTAAAACTAACTAACACCAGACACAAATGAAAAGAAGAAACATATAAGTATGTTTGCATGAGATAAATAGTTGAAAAACATTTCATTGTATTTGCTGACACCCTACAGTCACATTTTGGCACCAGCAGAGTTGCTATCGAGCTACACAAAACACACCTACTCCTAGGTTGGTTACAAGGAAGTACTTATTTAAAATTAGTTTAAGAAAATATCATGTTACCATTGGTGTATTAAAATGAGTTTTAGGATGATATGACCCTGGGGTGGGGGGGGGGGTGGGGGGGGCAACCAGTAACTTTATGATCAGACTTGATCAATGTAGAAGCAACAGTCATTTATCATACATTGGTCGTCAATACTTTGAGGTGATTTCAACCTAAAATGAAGAACATGATCTTGACTGTTCATGATCTTTAACCTTTAGTTTTACCATTCAGAATGACTGCCTAAACCCTTAACTTCGATATTTGACGTTTGGAGCAATTTCGAAATTTGATGTTGGTATAAAAAAACTTGGATAAACTAATTATGCAGTGAGAGCTTGAGGCAGAGATGAGACAACATTTGTTGAACTGAGAACAAAAATATGAAACTATTGTTTTGCTACAGACAGTAAATTGTAGTGTTTGATGCTAAGCAGAAACGATAGTGCCTGCGGAGAAAATCAAGATTGAATTTAACCGGGACAATGAAGTTTGAATTGAATCAGGACAATGAAGTTTGAATTGAATCTGTCTGTCTGTCTGTCTGTCTGTCTGTCTGTCTGTCTGTCAGCCTGCGCTGTGTCAACAGCTGTGTCTTTATACTGAAGGCTGTATCTAAATGAACTAGATCCTGAATCTTGGCTGTCCATCGTAATCTTGTGGTTGGTGTGTAAGGGTGAGTATCAGTGCCTCTGGCTGTGGAGGAGACACTCTGCTGCAGGTATCAGTGCTTCTGTCTGTGGATGAGAGACTCTGCTGCAGGTATCAGTGCTTCTGGCTGTGGAGGAGAGACTCTGCTGCAGGTATCAGTGCTTCTGGCTGTGGAGGAGAGACTCTGCTGCAGGTATCAGTGCTTCTGGCTGTGGAGGAGAGACTCTGCTGCAGGTATCAGTGCTTCTGTCTGTGGATGAGAGACTCTGCTGCAGGTATCAGTGCTTCTGGCTGTGGAGGACTCTGCTGCAGGTATCAGTGCTTCTGGCTGTGGAGGAGAGACTCTGCTGCAGGTATCAGTGCTTCTGGCTGTGGAGGAGAGACTCTGCTGCAGGTATCAGTGCTTCTGGCTGTGGAGGAGAGACTCTGCTGCAGGTATCAGTGCTTCTGGCTGTGGAGGAGAGACTCTGCTGCAGGTATCAGTGCTTCTGGCTGTGGAGGAGAGACTCTGCTGCAGGTATCAGTGCTTCTGGCTGTGGAGGAGAGACTCTGCTGCAGGTATCAGTGCTTCTGGCTGTGGAGGAGAGACTCTGCTGCAGGTATCAGTGCTTCTGGCTGTGGAGGAGAGACTCTGCTGCAGGTATCAGTGCTTCTGGCTGTGGAGGACACTCTGCTGCAGGTATCAGTGCTTCTGGCTGTGGAGGAGAGACTCTGCTGCAGGTATCAGTGCTTCTGGCTGTGGAGGAGAGACTCTGCTGCAGGTATCAGTGCTTCTGGCTGTGGAGGAGAGACTCTGCTGCAGGTATCAGTGCTTCTGTCTGTGGATGAGAGACTCTGCTGCAGGTATCAGTGCTTCTGGCTGTGGAGGAGAGACTCTGCTGCAGGTATCAGTGCTTCTGGCTGTGGAGGAGAGACTCTGCTGCAGGTATCAGTGCTTCTGGCTGTGGAGGAGAGACTCTGCTGCAGGTATCAGTGCTTCTGGCTGTGGAGGAGAGACTCTGCTGCAGGTATCAGTGCTTCTGGCTGTGGAGGAGAGACTCTGCTGCAGGTATCAGTGCTTCTGGCTGTGGAGGAGAGACTCTGCTGCAGGTATCAGTGCTTCTGGCTGTGGAGGAGAGACTCTGCTGCAGGTATCAGTGCTTCTGGCTGTGGAGGAGAGACTCTGCTGCAGGTATCAGTGCTTCTGGCTGTGGAGGACACTCTGCTGCAGGTATCAGTGCTTCTGGCTGTGGAGGAGAGACTCTGCTGCAGGTATCAGTGCTTCTGGCTGTGGAGGAGAGACTCTGCTGCAGGTATCAGTGCTTCTGGCTGTGGAGGACTCTGCTGCAGGTATCAGTGCTTCTGGCTGTGGAGGACACTCTGCTGCAGGTATCAGTGCTTCTGGCTGTGGAGGAGAGACTCTGCTGCAGGTATCAGTGCTTCTGGCTGTGGAGGAGAGACTCTGCTGCAGGTATCAGTGCTTCTGGCTGTGGAGGAGAGGGACACTCTGCTGCAGGTATCAGTGCTTCTGGCTGTGGAGGACTCTGCTGCAGGTATCAGTGCCTCTGGCTGTGGAGGAGACACTCTGCTGCAGGTATCAGTGCTTCTGGCTGTGGAGGAGAGGGACACTCTGCTGCAGGTATCAGTGCTTCTGGCTGTGGAGGAGAGACTCTGCTGCAGGTATCAGTGCTTCTGGCTGTGGAGGACACTCTGCTGCAGGTATCAGTGCTTCTGGCTGTGGAGGAGAGACTCTGCTGCAGGTATCAGTGCTTCTGGCTGTGGAGGAGAGACTCTGCTGCAGGTATCAGTGCTTCTGGCTGTGGAGGAGAGACTCTGCTGCAGGTATCAGGGCTTCTGGCTGTGGAGGAGAGACTCTGCTGCAGGTATCAGTGCTTCTGGCTGTGGAGGACTCTGCTGCAGGTATCAGTGCTTCTGGCTGTGGAGGAGAGACTCTGCTGCAGGTATCAGTGCTTCTGGCTGTGGAGGAGAGACTCTGCTGCAGGTATCAGTGCTTCTGGCTGTGGAGGACACTCTGCTGCAGGTATCAGTGCTTCTGGCTGTGGAGGAGAGACTCTGCTGCAGGTATCAGTGCTTCTGGCTGTGGAGGACTCTGCTGCAGGTATCAGTGCTTCTGGCTGTGGAGGAGAGACTCTGCTGCAGGTATCAGTGCTTCTGGCTGTGGAGGACTCTGCTGCAGGTATCAGTGCTTCTGGCTGTGGAGGAGAGACTCTGCTGCAGGTATCAGTGCTTCTGGCTGTGGAGGACTCTGCTGCAGGTATCAGTGCTTCTGGCTGTGGAGGAGAGACTCTGCTGCAGGTATCAGTGCTTCTGGCTGTGGAGGAGAGACTCTGCTGCAGGTATCAGTGCTTCTGGCTGTGGAGGACTCTGCTGCAGGTATCAGTGCTTCTGGCTGTGGAGGACACTCTGCTGCAGGTATCAGTGCTTCTGGCTGTGGAGGAGAGACTCTGCTGCAGGTATCAGTGCTTCTGGCTGTGGAGGAGAGACTCTGCTGCAGGTATCAGTGCTTCTGGCTGTGGAGGAGAGACTCTGCTGCAGGTATCAGTGCTTCTGGCTGTGGAGGAGACACTCTGCTGCAGGTATCAGTGCTTCTGGCTGTGGAGGAGAGACTCTGCTGCAGGTAACAGTGCTTCTGGCTGTGGAGGAGACACTCTGCTGCAGGTATCAGTGCTTCTGGCTGTGGAGGAGAGACTCTGCTGCAGGTATCAGTGCTTCTGGCTGTGGAGGAGAGACTCTGCTGCAGGTGAAAACACGTGTGTTGAGAGTTGGATGGCGTGATTCAACTGCTATTTACTTCACCATTGAGAAGACTGACAGCTGAGTTTCTGTTGTGAGTCGCTGGCCTCTGCTCTCACTTTGTGTGTGTGTGTGAGTGTGTGTGTGTGTGTGTGTGTGTGTGTGTGTGTGTGTGTGTGTGTGTGTGTGTGTGTGTGTGTGTGTGTGTGTGTGTGTGTGTGTGTGTGTGTGTGTGTGTGTGGGTGGGTGGGTGGGTGGGTGGGTGTGTGTGTGTGTGTGTGTGTGTGGGTGGGTGGGGGGGTGGGGGGGTGGGTGGGTGGGGGTGGGGGTGGGTGTGTGTGTGTGTGTGTGTGTGTGTGTGTGTGTGTGTGTGTGTGTGTGTGTGTGTGTGTGTGTGTGTGTGTGTGTGTGTGTGTGTGTGTGAGTGTGAGTGTGTGTGCGCGTGTGTGTAATTCTATTGGGACTGCAAGTCAGTGGTCCAGAAGGTTGCTTGTTCAGTACCAGCCAGGATCAGCTACCGGACAAATTCACTACAATCAGATAAGATGGAGATTTCGCCCAAACAGAAAGCTCAGATGGGATGGTTGGTATAAGACCAAAGAAATGATTAAGAGTAGCTTAGTTAATAAACATAGTGATTTAGAAAAGCCACAGCAGGCTTGTTCCAACAACCCTGTGCCAGAATGGTCCAGACCTCTTGGGGCAGGCAAAACCTATAATAGAATTACACAGGGAATTCTCAATAAGATGCAGAGATATTAAATATTTAAAGCGTGATTCATCACTCCAGAGAATGCTTTTCCACTGCTCCACTGAGTCCAAATGGCAGCGAGCTTTCCACCACTACAGCCGATGCTTGGCATTGCGTACGGTGATCTTAGGCTTGTGTGCAGCTGCTCGGCCATGGAGAATTATTTCTTGAAGGTCCCGACAAAAACAGTTATTGTGCTGACGTTGCTTCCAAGAGGCAGTTTGGAACTTGGTACTGAGTGTTGCAACCGAGGACAGACGATTTTTCACTTCACGTTTTAGCACTCAGCGTTCCTGTTCTGTTCTGTTCCTGTTCCTGTTCCTGTTCCTGTTCCTGTTCTGTTCCTGTTCCTGTTCCTGTTCCTGTCCTGTTCTGTTCCTGTTCTGTTCCTGTTCCTGTTCCTGTTCCTGTTCCTGTTCTGTTCCTGTGTTGTTCCTGTCCTGTTCTGTTCCTGTTCCTGTTCCTGTTCCTGTCCTGTTCTGTTCCTGTTCCTGTTCTGTTCCTGTTCTGTTCCTGTTCTGTTACTGGTTCTGTTCTGTTCTGTTCCTGTTCTGTTCCTGTTCTGTTCCTGTTCCTGTTCCTGTTCTGTTCCTGTTCCTGTTCCTGTTCTGTTCCTGTTCTGTTCCTGTTCTGTTCCTGTTCCTGTTCCTGTCCTGTTCTGTTCCTGTCCTGTCCTGTCCTGTCCTGTCCTGTCCTGTCCTGTCCTGTTCCTGTTCTGTTCCTGTTCTGTTCCTGTTCCTGTCCTGTTCTGTTCCTGTTCTGTTCCTGTTCCTGTTCCTGTTCCTGTTCCTGTTCCTGTTCTGTTCCTGTCCTGTTCTGTTCTGTTCCTGTTCCTGTTCCTGTTCTGTTCCTGTTCCTGTTCCTGTTCCTGTTCTGTTCCTGTCCTGTTCTGTTCCTGTCCTGTTCCTGTTCCTGTTCATGTTCCTGTTCTGTTCCTGTTCTGTTCCTGTTCCTGTTCCTGTTCCTGTTCTGTTCCTGTTCTGTTCTGTTCCTGTTCTGTTCCTGTTCTGTTCCTGTCCTGTCCTGTCCTGTCCTGTCCTGTCCTAACCTGTCCTGTTCTGTTCCTGTTCTGTTCCTGTTCTGTTCTGTTCTGTTCTGTTCTGTTCCTGTCCTGTCCTGTTATGTTCCTGTTCTGTTCCTGTCCTGTTCTGTTCCTGTTCCTGTTCCTGTTCTGATCCTGTTCTGTTCCTGTTCTGTTCCTGTTCTGTTCCTGATCAGTTCCTGTTCCTGTTCCTGTCCTGTTCTGTTCCTGTTCTGTTCTGTTCCTGTTCTGTTCCTGTCCTGTTCTGTTCCTGTTCTGTTCCTGTCCTGTCCTGTTCCTGTTCTGTTCCTGTTCTGTTCCTGTCCTGTTCTGTTCCTGTTCTGTTCTGTTCCTGTTCCTGTCCTGTTCTGTTCCTGTTCCTGTTCTGTTCCTGTTCTGTTCTGTTCTGTTCCTGTCCTGTTCTGTTCCTGTTCTGTTCCTGTCCTGTTCTGTTCCTGTCCTGTCCTGTTCTGTTCCTGTTCCTGTTCCTGTTCTGTTCCTGTTCTGTTCCTGTTCCTGTTCCTGTTCCTGTCCTGTTCCTGTTCTGTTCTGTTCTGTTCTGTTCTGTTCCTGTTCCTGTTCTGTTCTGTTCTGTCCTGTTCTGTTCCTGTCCTGTTCTGTTCCTGTTCTGTTCTGTTCCTGTTCCTGTTCTGTTCCTGTTCCTGTCCTGTTCTGTTCCTGTTCTGTTCCTGTTCTGTTCCTGTTCCTGTTCCTGTTCCTGTTCTGTTCCTGTCCTGTTCTGTTCTGTTCCTGTTCCTGTTCTGTTCCTGTTCCTGTTCCTGTTCCTGTTCTGTTCCTGTCCTGTTCTGTTCCTGTCCTGTTCCTGTTCCTGTTCCTGTTCTGTTCCTGTTCTGTTCCTGTTCCTGTTCCTGTTCCTGTTCTGTTCTGTCCTGTCCTGTTCTGTTCCTGTCCTGTTCCTGTTCCTGTTCTGTTCTGTTCCTGTTCTGTTCCTGTTCCTGTCCTGTTCTGTTCCTGTTCTGTTCCTGTTCTGTTCCTGTTCCTGTTCCTGTTCCTGTTCCTGTTCTGTTCCTGTCCTGTTCTGTTCTGTTCCTGTTCCTGTTCTGTTCCTGTTCCTGTTCCTGTTCCTGTTCCTGTTCTGTTCCTGTCCTGTTCTGTTCCTGTCCTGTTCCTGTTCCTGTTCATGTTCCTGTTCTGTTCCTGTTCTGTTCCTGTTCCTGTTCCTGTTCCTGTTCTGTTCCTGTTCTGTTCTGTTCCTGTTCTGTTCCTGTTCTGTTCCTGTCCTGTCCTGTCCTGTCCTGTCCTAACCTGTCCTGTTCTGTTCCTGTTCTGTTCCTGTTCTGTTCCTGTTCTGTTCTGTTCTGTTCCTGTCCTGTCCTGTTCTGTTCCTGTTCTGTTCCTGTCCTGTTCTGTTCTGTTCCTGTTCCTGTTCTGATCCTGTTCTGTTCCTGTTCTGTTCCTGTTCTGTTCCTGATCAGTTCCTGTTCCTGTTCCTGTCCTGTTCTGTTCCTGTTCTGTTCTGTTCCTGTTCTGTTCCTGTCCTGTTCTGTTCCTGTTCTGTTCCTGTCCTGTCCTGTTCCTGTTCTGTTCCTGTTCTGTTCCTGTCCTGTTCTGTTCCTGTTCTGTTCTGTTCCTGTTCCTGTCCTGTTCTGTTCCTGTTCCTGTTCTGTTCCTGTTCTGTTCTGTTCTGTTCCTGTCCTGTTCTGTTCCTGTTCTGTTCCTGTCCTGTTCTGTTCCTGTTCTGTTCCTGTCCTGTCCTGTTCTGTTCCTGTTCCTGTTCCTGTTCCTGTTCTGTTCCTGTTCCTGTTCCTGTTCCTGTTCCTGTTCTGTTCCTGTCCTGTTCCTGTTCCTGTTCTGTTCTGTTCTGTTCTGTTCTGTTCTGTTCTGTTCTGTTCTGTTCCTGTTCCTGTTCCTGTTCCTGTTCTGTTCTGTTCTGTTCCTGTTCCTGTTCCTGTTCCTGTTCTGTTCCTGTTCCTGTTCCTGTTCTGTTCTGTTCTGTTCTGTTCTGTTCTGTTCCTGTTCCTGTTCCTGTTCCTGTTCCTGTTCTGTTCCTGTTCTGTTCCTGTTCTGTTCCTGTTCCTGTTCCTGTTCCTGTCCTGTTCTGTTCCTGTTCCTGTCCTGTTCTGTTCCTGTTCTGTTCCTGTTCTCTTCCTGTTCAGCGGCTCAACCACTTTCGTGACCGGGTCAGTTGACCGGGTCAGCTTTAGCAGGGCAGACATTTTTGATGAACTGACTTGTTGGAATCCTATGACGGTGCCACGTTGAAAGTCAGCAAGGCCATTATACTTCCAATGTTTGTCTATGGAGATTGCATGGCTTTGTGCTCAATTTGTATACACCTGTCAGCAACGGCTGTGGCTGAACTAGCCAAATCCACACATTTTTAGGGGTGTCCACATACTTTTGTATATATGGTGTATTTCTTAATGGCAGTTATCTTATTGATGGCTATAAAGAAGATTAACCTGCATTATATGTCAAAGCCTCCGGTGTAAAAATAGCTCATGCTTCTTAGTTCCAGAACCCAGAAATATACTAGATCTTAGGAATTGACAGATATCATCTTTACACATTACACATGGAAACATTTACTTGAAAAGACCCAACAATATTTTCCACAACAAAGTTATACCAGAGGTGAAATTAGACAAAGTTATAAACATAGGCGGAAATAAGGGCAATAAAGCCTACACTCTTAATGGGTTAAAAACAACACAATATGGATTATTTGGTAACCCAGCGAATATATATATATATATATATATATATATATATATATATATATATATATATATATATATATATATATATATATATAATAAATAATATATAATAATATAATAATTATAAAATATAAATATTGAACAGAACACATGCTGGGTTATTTTGACCCAGCCAGTTAGGTTGCTTGAACAACCTAACATTTTAATTTAATTTAAATTAATTTAGCCATCATGGCTGTCTTTTACTTTCATGCTGGGTTGACCTGCCAGCTCGATCTTTTTTAATTATTTTCAGAAGGTGTCGTTTATTTGGGTGCATGGCTTTCAGATAGATCTTATTGGCCACCCGTGAGAGTAAATGTAATTCCTGTCCATCTCAAGTTTACGCACCTCTAATTCGTTTTCTCCTTACAATGCTTAGCATTTTACATATTCTTCAAAAATATTAAATATATTTAGTACATCATTTAATAACATGACATCCCAATTGAAGCCACAAATATGCAAATGTTCAATGTTAACATGTGATGACTATACAACACAACAGATGAGAAGGAATCAAATTGACTCTCACGTGTAGCTAAAAATAACCCAGCACTTCCTGATTTGGACTCGTTTTGAAAGATTGCTCATTAAAGAAATCAGAAATCACTCATCCATTTCCTGGTTACAAAAAGTCTCATAGTTCGCCTAATTTTATTTTATGTGACATAACAAGCAAGTATAGTGTAGAGAATCATTTTAAATAAATGATAAAATGATATATAAAATTTTAATTTTATTTACATTTTATTTTTCCAAACCACTATTAAATATATTTTCAATAACCAAAACTATTGTACTTTCAGCTGTTTGAAGCTGTTGTAAAAAAAACTGAAAGTAAAAGATGCAAAAACTAAACTTAAAAAAGGGAAGCATAGAAATAGCACATATAGAACAGATCTACCGCTTCTATAACTCACATTTCTATGTGAATTTTGGCGGGTTGCCCAAAAAGTTACATACTGTACCTTTAAGAAATGTTAGCGCTCACAAATGAAGCCTAACAAGAGTTTTCTTGGGGGTGTGGTTTGATGCGGATGTGTTATGTTCCCTGGCAGGTACTGTTTTTCACCGTAGCAACTACGTTGCCACTTCCTCAAAATAGTCCAAATTAATCTAAGATAAATTAAAATATCTGTAATTAATTAACATTTGTATATCTACCTAAGGTGTTTGGTGCAGTATTTCTCAAGTAAAATAAAGTGAAAAAACTAATCAGTCCACTGCAGACAATCTATCGAGTCGGGAAAGTCTGGCTGTGTGCTCAGGACTGATTTTATGAGAACAATAACATGTCAACAACTTAATTACCTGCCAGATGTCAAACGATCAGACATAAAACACAAGCTAAATGCTGTTTATCAGTGCCAAAAAAACAGTGCACTCTGATCGTCTCACACCATCAAACACATCAGCAGGTGGCCACGCAGTAAAGGGCTTAGGACCAAGTGTTCTTTCAACGTAACCAGGAGCTTGTAAAGAAAACAACCCAACTAAGTGACCCGATGCCTGCAACCCAGCAGCAGGGTCAACCTAACAACCCAGCAGCAGGGTCAACCTAACAACCCAGCAGCAGGGTCAACCTAACAACCCAGCAGCAGGGTCAACCTAACAACCCAGCAGCAGGGTCAACCAAACAACCCAGCAGCAGGGTCAACCAAACAACCCAGCAGCAGGGTCAACTTAACAACCCAGCAGCAGGGTCAACCTAACAACCCAGCAGCAGGGTCGACCTAACAACCAGCAGCAGGGTCCAACCAAACAACACAGCAGCAGGTCAACCAAACAACCCAGCAATAGGGTCAACCTAACAACCCAGGCAGCAGGGTCAACCAAACAACCCAGCTAGCAGGGTCAACCAAACAACCAGCAGCAGGGGTACAACCTAACAACCCAGCAGCAGGGTCAACCTAACAACCCAGCAGCAGGTCAACCTAACACCCAGCAGCAGGGTCAACCTACAAACCCAGCAGCAGGGTCAACCAAACAACCCAGCAGCAGGGTCAACCTAACAACCCAGCAGCAGGGTCAACCTAACAACCCAGCAGCAGGTCGACCAAACAACCCAGCAGCAGGGTCGACCAAACAACCAGCAGCAGGGTCGACCAAACAACCCAGCAGCAGGGTCAACCTAACAACCCAGCAGCAGGGTCAACCTAACAACCCAGCAGCAGGTTAACCTAACAACCCAGCAGCAGGGTCAACCTAACAACCCAGCAGCAGTCAACCAAACAACCCAGCAGCAGGGTCAACCTAACAACCCAGCAGCAGGGTCAACCTAACAACCCAGCAGGTCAACCATAACAACCCAGCAGCAGGGTCAACCTAACAACCAGCAGCAGGGTCAACCTAACAACCCAGCAGCAGGGGTCAACCTAACAACCCAGCAGCAGTCAACCAAACAACCAGCAGCAGGGTCAACCTAACAACCCAGCAGCAGGGTCAACCTAACAACCCAGCAGCAGGGTCAAACAAAACACCCAGCAGCAGGGTCAACCAAACAACCCAGCAGCAGGGTCAACCAAACAACCCAGCAGGGTCAACCAAACAACCCAGCAGGGTCAACCAAACAACCCAGCAGCAGGGTTAACCAAACAACCCAGCAGCAGGGTCGACCTAACAACCCAGCAGCAGGGTCAACCTAACAACCCAGCAGCAGGGTCAACCAAACAACCCAGCAGCAGGGTCAACCTAACAACCCAGCAGCAGGGTCAAACCAAACAACCCAGCAGCAGGGTCACCTAACAACCCAGAGCAGCAGGGTCAACCTAACAACCCCAGCAGGGTCAACCAAACAACCCAGCAGCAGGGTCAACCAAACAACCCAGCAGCAGGGTCAACCTAACAACCCAGCAGCAGGGTCAACCAAACAACCCAGCAGCAGGGTCAACCAAACAACCCAGCAGTTTTTAGTGTTTGACTCACTGACAGACTTGTGTCAAACTTCCAGTGTGTTAAATTACACTAATATGTGAAAACAATATTTTTTGGTGAAGAAATGTTTCATTTTGTTATTATTACAAGGTTGATAGAAATGTAAAAAATCGTTGTAGCGCAACTCGACTACAAAAACCCACAATGCAATGCGTTCTCTCTCTGGGCTGGCTGACTAGCTAGCTAGCAAATGTAGCTACGCACAATAATACCAAAATCAATATCAGCTAGCTAGCTGTAAAATTAGCTATCAATTTAGGAGTCTATCTGCCTAGAACGAGTGCAAAGTACTTTGCTACGGCAACAGCGGCTCTTTCCTACCACAGACACACAGGGTGCATTGCAAGAAGGTACTTGAAGGAGAAATTGAGTTGAATAATTTAGTGCACTCTTTGGATCGAGTACATCTAAGCAAAATATAAAAGTTGTCGTGACGATATAAATGTATGGATTTGTTCTAGACCAGAACCATGTATTGGTTGTCTTGGTGATTTGGAGTGCAGATAATTTTTTAAAGTGTTGTGAAGTGTGATACTGTTGCCAAGAACCATGCAGTTTCCTACACAATTTCCTGATTTCACAGATGGACACTCATGGGGGAATTTATTATTTTACCCCGCCGATACTGTAGAATGTAGGCTTTCGACAAATTGACCGGCGTTTCATGATTTTTTTCACTTCTAGGGGGTGGATTATCCCTTTTAGTGGTATAAAATTGTGTCTTGCACCTCCATCAGGGTGTAAACTGAACTGTCTGAGACGATAATGGTTCCACCTGTTAGAGGTTATTTCTGAGAGACAGAGCAGAGAGAGAGGGAGAGGGAGGAAGAGAGAGGGGGAGAGAAAGAGAGAGAGAGAGATGGGGGGAGAGAAAGAGAGAGAGAAGGAAGAGAGAGGGGGAGAGAAAGAGAGAGAGGGAGGAAGAGAGAGAGAGAGAGAGAGAGGGGAGAGAAAGAGAGAGAGGGAGGAAGAGAGAGGGAGAGAGAGAGAGGGGGAGAGAAAGAGAGAGAGATAGAGAGTCAGAGAGAGAGGGGGAGAGAAAGAGAGAGAGGGAGGAACAAAGAAAAAAACAGAGTGGACAGGAGAGGAGGGAGAGAGAGAGAGGGGAGAGAAAGGAGAGAGAGATAGAGAGTCAGAGAGAGAGGGGGGAGGAGAGAGAGAGAGGGGGGTGGAAGGGGAGAGAGAGAGAGAGAGGGAGAAGAGAGAGGGAGAGATAGAGAGAGAGAGGGTGGGAGAAGGGAGCGAGAAGAGGAGGAGAGAGAGACGAGGATGAGAGAGAAAGGGGAGAGAGAGAGGGGGTGGGGAAGGGAGAGAGAGGACGAGATGAGAGAGAGAGGGGGTGGGAAGGGGAGAGAGAGAGGAAAGAGAGGACGAGTAGAGAGATAGAGGGGAGAGAGAAGAGGGGGGGTGGGGAAGGAGAGAGAGGACGAGATAGAGAGAGAGAGGGGAGAGAGAGAGAGGGGGTGGGAAGGGGGAGAGAGAGGACGAGATAGAGAGAGAGAGGGGGTGGGGAAGGGGAGAGAGAGAGAGCGAGATCAAAAGAGAAAGATGGAAGGAGAGAGGGGGAGCGATAGAGAGAGATAAAATGAGAGTGGGAGAGTGTGAGACAGAAGAAAGGAGGCAAAGTTGGTTTAGTGGAGGAAGAGGGAGGAGGAAGAGGAAGGTGATGATCAAAGCATTCGGATGAAGATGTGACAGTAGAAAACTCTTTAATGTTATTTATTAAACCTGTAATGCCTGACAGTGGTCCCTGTCAAAGCCTTCATGGCTGCTGTTGTTGTGAAGGAAAATTTAATAGATCTAGTTATGAGAAAAATATAAAGAATGTCACTCAAATAGAAGGGGGACTTAAACGAGGAGTCGCTGACAACAAACCAATCTCAACAGGTGTTAGGAGGGGTTGTGAGAGACACTGATGGGGGTGTCCACTGCAAGTTGCATAACAACTACTGGAACCTAAAAGAGCCCCACCATGAGCGCCCACTAACTTTACCCACTAAGAAAAACACACAGCAAACTTAAAGAGACAGGAAGCAAACCAAAATGGTGGAGCAAAAACCAAAAACAGGGAAGATACGATAAAGGTTTGTTTGTCTAGAACTCAAAATAAGGAACTTCAACTAAAGGTGTTAAAAACAACCTACCACGTCTCCCACGACAACTGGAGCTCTGGGCCAGTCACTCTTATCACCATCATACTGGAGCTCTGGGCCAGTCACTCGTATCACCATCATACATACTGGAGCTCTGGGCCAGTCACTCTTATCACCATCATACATACTGGAGCTCTGGACCAGTCACTCTTATCACCATCCATACATACTGGAGATCTGGGCCAGTCACTCTTATCACCATCATACATACTGGAGCTCTGGGCCAGTCACTCTTATCACCATCATACTGGAGCTCTGGGCCAGTCACTCTTATCACCATCATACTGGAGCTCTGGGCCAGTCACTCTTATCACCATCATACTGGAGCTCTGGGCCAGTCACTCTTATCACCATCATACATACTGGAGCTCTGGGCCAGTCACTCTTATCACCATCATACTGGAGCTCTGGGCCAGTCACTCTTATCACCATCATACATACTGGAGCTCTGGGCCAGTCACTCTTATCACCATCATACTGGAGCTCTGGACCAGTCACTCTTATCACCATCATACATACTGGAGCTCTGGACCAGTCACTCTTATCACCATCATACTGGAGCTCTGGACCAGTCACTCTTATCACCATCATACTGGAGCTCTGGACCAGTCACTCTTATCACCATCATACATACTGGAGCTCTGGACCAGTCACTCTTATCACCATCATACTGGAGCTCTGGGCCAGTCACTCTTATCACCATCATACATACTGGAGCTCTGGACCAGTCACTCGTATCACCATCATACTGGAGCTCTGGGCCAGTCACTCGTATCACCATCATACTGGAGCTCTGGACCAGTCACTCTTATCACCATCATACATACTGGAGCTCTGGACCAGTCACTCTTATAACCATCATTCATACTGGAGCTCTGGGCCAGTCACTCTTATCACCATCATACATACTGGAGCTCTGGGCCAGTCACTCTTATCACCATCATACTGGAGCTCTGGGCCAGTCACTCTTATCACCATCATACATACTGGAGCTCTGGGCCAGTCACTCTTATAACCATCATACTACTGGAGCTCGGGCCAGTCACTCTTATCACCATCATCGGAGCTCTGGGCCAGTCACTCTTATCACATCATACATACTGGAGCTCTGGGCCAGTCACTCTTATCACCATCATACATACTGGAGCTCTGGGCCAGTCACTCTTATAACCATCATACATACTGGAGCTCTGGGCCAGTCACTCTTATCACCATCATACATACTGGAGCTCTGGGCCAGTCACTCTTATCACCATCATACATACTGGAGCTCTGGACCAGTCACTCTTATCACCATCATACATACTGGAGCTCTGGACCAGTCACTCTTATAACCATCATACATACTGGAGCTCTGGGCCAGTCACTCTTATCACCATCATACATACTGACTAACAAGGTGACACCAAGCGGTGCGCCCCATGTGCAAACGCGCTAACGTCCAAAAATATAATTGGAAAAAACCAAAGCCTGTAACACCTTCTCCCCTTAAGAAAACAAATATATCCTATATTTTTGTTGGACAAGTTTGCTTACAAACAAACAGAAACTAACTTCTATCTCAGAACATGATCAACTTAAATGCGTCGCTATTTAATTAAAGCCGTCGCCTTCTCCAATATAAACATGGCCAAAAGTGTGCAATGTAGAAAATAGTAAAAATGAAGAAAAACCCTTGAATGAGTCGCAGTGTCCAATCTTTTGACTGGTACTCTACTGTTAGGAATTTTGTTAATAAATAGTTAAAACAAATTCTAGCTTTAGATAAAACTATAACTAATTGAACTCTGCATGCCTGGGGAAAAGAGATTTGTGTTGTGGGTCATAAAATAAGCAGAAAGGGTCGGTAAACTATGGTTGAACTGACCCAACTTAGCCCTGAGGTGTTTAGATAACTTTTTAGGTTTCCATTATCTTGAGTTGTCTGCTAAAGTGGTAATCAATTATAGTGAGCCTTCAGGATAAATTATTATGGTGTTTCATGTGAGTGCCCTGTGAGGTTAGAATGAACTTTTGAACCTGTTTTCTATTTGTCAGGACAATGAAACTAATTCTGTATCTATGACGTCATATCTTGTATATAAACCTGTGTTATGATCAAATGGGAGCGTGCTCCGAGAATAAACTCTATTATCTAATTTTAATAAGACTGTATCCTGTCTATTTTATTGTTAATAAGTATCTTACAAATTCTTATAAATAGACAGATTGAATTTAATTAATGAGTATATTGTAGGAATTATTTAATTCCACTAACATCTACATATGAACTTTTTTTATTTACAATCTTTTTATTATTATATATATTTTTCAAATCAAAGTTTGGCCGCCCGTAAAACTGCTGCCATTTCTTCAGGCGCCATTTTTCTTTACAGCCTAAAACTCTGACGTTTTT
Source organism: Salvelinus namaycush (assembly GCF_016432855.1). Taxonomy (NCBI): domain Eukaryota; kingdom Metazoa; phylum Chordata; class Actinopteri; order Salmoniformes; family Salmonidae; genus Salvelinus; species Salvelinus namaycush. Next base: position 3,989,922 of record NC_052318.1, on the reverse strand, counting down.
TGAGAAACGGTGGTAAAATCACGTACGTTTCTATTATCTCACGTTCTCTTGGAACAAGCCCAACCAAAACATAACTAATCTCCAAAAGGGCAAAACGTAACAGTCAAAATCAATTGTAAACCAGGGCTACACACGGTCTAAACACAAAACTTATTGGACTGCACACCCTTGAAAGATAATCTGCTACCAAGTGGTCCATACCTAATCCTCATGGATTTTTTTGCTATTAATAATGTAAAATGACCAGCTGTACAGAAAGACTCATGTGAAGGACAAATTACATAGGGAGAACCTCTTGCTGCAATTAAAGCCTTTAAGGCTGAGAAAAACTCCAGGGATGGAGGGCGTACACAAAACCTATTTTTGATACAGTCAAAGGACAGTTTGAGGTCAGAAATTTCTCAATTTCGATTCTCATAGCAAAGGGTCTGAATACTTATGTAAATAAGGTATTTCTGTTTTTTTATTATTAATACATTTGCAAACATTTATTTAAAAATGTTTTTTCTTTGTCATTATGGGGTATTGTGTGTAAATTGAGGAGGACATTTAAAAAAAAATCAATTTAAGAATAAGGCTGTAACATAACAAAATGTGGAAAAAGGGAAGGGGTCTGAATACTTTCCGAATGCACTGTACGTACTAACCTTCCTCCTGTGATTTGCTTTAGTGGAATAGCCTCAGAGAAACGAGTGACAACATACATAATGGTTAAGAGAAACCGGTTTCCAGTCTTAGCTTTTGGGGCAAAGGACCAACACAGTCCACCAGAACCCTGCTGAATGGTTCTGAATGGTTTGTCAAAAGCAGGAATAGGCTGCAAAGGTGCAACCGGTACAGTTTGGTTCGGTTGGCAAACACGACAGGATTTACAGTGAGCCATAAACACACTGTTTCAGACCAGGCCAGAAGACGTTACGCAACATACAGTCATACGTATTGTTGACCCCAAGATGGCCTGCCATTTTACCATCGTGAGCCAAACTCAGTATCTCTTGTCAGAGGCAAGACGATTGGCCCAGTATATCTCAAATTGTAATTCCAGTTACACTCTGACAAGAGATACTGAGAACATCATAAAAGTAACCCACACGAACCCCATCGAACTCCTCCTTCGGAAATATCTCAATAAAAACAATAGTGGGGAGAAAGCATCACAGGGGGCCGTACACCTCTGTTGTAGATATCCATACAGTTGGGGGCATTCAAGTGAACCTGTACTGCAGAAGAACATTGTAATGTAGTTAAAACATTGTTTAATTAAACACATTTGTCTCAAAGTAGCCAGAGATACACCACCAGGGGCG
>NC_052318.1:3978615-3983615 GCF_016432855.1 Salvelinus namaycush | reverse complement strand
ACCCCCTCCATGTTAAACCCCCTCCACGTAAAACCCCCTCTATGTTAAACCCCCTCTATGTTAAACCCCCTCTATGTTAAACCCCCTCTATGTTAAACCCCCTCCATGTTAAACCCCCTCCATGTAAAACCCCCTCTACGTAAAACCCCCTCCACGTAAAACCCCCTCTATGTAAAACCCCCTCCACGTAAAACCCCCTCCACGTAAAACCCCCTCTATGTTAAACCCCCTCTATGTAAAACCCCCTCCATGTTAAACCCCCTCCACGTAAAACCCCCTCTATGTAAAACCCCCTCTATGTAAAACCCCCTCCACGTAAAACCCCCTCCACGTAAAACCCCCTCTATGTAAAACCCCCTCCATGTTAAACCCCCTCCACGTAGGCTACATGTCCATATGCCCATCATGGAACGAGAGATGAGACGATGCCGGTGACCTTCGTATTTAGAAACGTTTCTGTTGTTTTCCTGTGCATGTTTGTTTTCTGATTCATTTGTGTACCAAAACAAGTCCTCACTAATCTGTCCTACTATAATGAAAGCTGGTTCAACAGCAATGTGTCTGGTTTCTTTCTTATCTTGGCCATGCATTAGCCAGTAGCCAATCTATAACAGGTTTCTATATAATCTACTCGTCAGGTTTTTTGGCATAATGCTTTTGCATTATTCACAATTCACACCTACCTGCAGTGCATACTCCACCCGGCTTGTATCCACCCCCGTTTTCAAAGACCACCTCTTAACCAATAAGAAGTGCTCCTCCAAACATATTCAAATGTCTCAGTCCAATAAGGTCATATTAACGGTGCTGTCACGCCCTGACCATAGAGAGCCTTGTTATTCTCTATTTTGGTTAGGTCGGGGTGTGACTAGGGCGGGGTGTTCCTATCTAGGTTGTCTAGTTCTATGTTGGCCTGGTATGATTCCCAATCAGAGGCAGCTGTTTATCGTTGTCTCTGATTGGGGATCATATTTAGGCAGCCATTTTTCCCCATTGTGCTTTGTGGGATCTTGTCTAGGTATAGTTGCCTGTGAGCACTACTCTGAGCTTCACCTTTCGTTTGTTCGCTTTATTGTTTTTGTTCTTTAAAGTTTCTCTTCCAAATAAAAGGATGGAAACATACCACGCTGCATCTTGGTCCGCTCCTTATAACGATCGTGACAGGTAGGCCTAGGCTATATCTGACTTATTGACAATGTAGCTCACACATACAGTACCCATTCACAGGAGCGTAGTATTTATCAACGAGGAGAAGTGCGTAAACACGTGTATGACTAAACTCGTTGAAGCCAATTTAAACAATGTTGACTGCCAACAATCCAAAACATACTGAGCAAACACTGAATGTCTGTTTAAAAAAATAGATATGTTTTTATACTCGTTACAGTAACCTATGTCATCTAATCGACTGTAACATGAGTCCACAGGGGACCAATACAAGGATATTTCCCCAGTTAGAGGCGATCCGCATGCACAGACTGTCAATAACCTACAGAACTGGAGACCGCATGCAGTATGAAGACATGAAACGCGTTGACTGGACAAGCCCTCATCACACCTACCATGAAATGAGTTGCCTGGCCAGCGATTGGCCAAGCCCTCATCATACCTACCATGAAACGCGTTGCCTGGCCAGCGATTGGCCAAGCCCTCATCATACCTACCATGAAATGCGTTGACTGCATCGTCACACCTACCATGAAATGAGTTGCCTGGCCAGCGATTGGCCAAGCCCTCATCATACCTACCATGAAACGCGTTGCCTGGCCAGCGATTGGCCAAGCCCTCATCATACCTACCATGAAATGCGTTGACTGCATCGTCACACCTACCATGAAATGAGTTGCCTGGCCAGCGATTGGCCAAGCCCTCATCATACCTACCATGAAACGCGTTGACTGGCCAGCGATTGGCCAAGCCCTCATCACACCTACCATGAAACGCGTTGCCTGGCCAGCGATTGGCCAAGCCCTCATCATACCTACCATGAAACGCGTTGACTGGCCAGCGAGTGGCCAAGCCCTCATCACACCTACCATGAAAGGTGTTGACTGGCCATAATGTGCTCCTAACTGAAAAACAGCAACACTATTTGTGATACACCACAGAACCTATAGCGTCAGAATCACCATTGGGTTAATTTAGTTAAAATAAGAGCCTTGAATGTTAACAGGCAGTAAGTGGACTGCAACCGTACACATCAAATAGGAAGAATGATGGACATTTTTCACAGGACAAAAAACTAAATTTTAAGACATAGAGGGACGAGGGGTGTGTGAGGGGTGTATGAGGGGTGTTTGAGGGGTGTGTGAGGGGTGTGTAGGGGTGTGTGAGGAGTGTGTGAGGGGTGTGTAGGGGTGTGTGAGGGGTGTGTGAGGTGTGTGAGAGGTTTGTGTGAGGGGTGTGTGAGGGGTGTGTGAGGTGTGTGAGAGGTTTGTGTGAGGGGTGTGTGAGGTGTGTGTGTGTGTGTGAGGTTTGTGTGAGGGGTGTGTGAGGGGTGTTTGAGGGGAGTGTGAGGGGTGTGTGAGGGGTGTGTAGGGGTGTGTGAGGGGTGTGTAGGGGTGTGGAGGGGTGTGGAGGGGTGTGTGAAGGGTGTGTAGGGGTGTGGAGGGGTGTTTGAGGGGTGTTTGAGGGGTGTGTGAGGGGTGTGTAGGGGTGTTTGAGGGGTGTGTGAGGGGTGTGTGAGGAGTGTGTAGGGCTGTCTGAGGGGTGTGAGGGGTGTGTGAGGGGGGTGTGAGGGGTGTGTAGGGGTGTGTGAAGGGTGTGAGGGGTGTGTGAGGGTGTGTGAGGGGTGTGTGAGGGGTGTGTAGGGGTGTGTAGGGGTGTGTGAGGGGTGTGTAGGGGTGTGTAGGGGTGTGAGGGGTGTGTGAGGGTGTGTGAGGGGTGTGTGAGGGGTGTGTAGGGGTGTGTGAGGGGTGTGTGAGGGGTGTGTAGGGGTGTGTAGGGCTGTCTGAGGGGTGTGAGGGGTGTGTGAGGGGGGTGTGAGGGGTGTGTAGGGGTGTGTGAAGGGTGTGAGGGGTGTGTGAGGGTGTGTGAGGGGTGTGTGAGGGGTGTGTGAGGGGTGTGTAGGGGTGTGTGAGGGGTGTGTAGGGGTGTGTGAGGGGTGTGTGGGGTGTGTGAGGGGTGTGTGAGGGGTGTGTGAGGGGTGTGTAGGGGTGTGTAGGGGTGTGAGGGGTGTGTAGGGGTGTGTAGGGGTGTGTAGGGGTGTGTAGGGGTGTGTGAGGGGTGTGTAGGGGTGTGTAGGGGTGTGTGAGGGGTGTGTAGGGGTGTGTAGGGGTGTGTGAGGGGTGTGTAGGGGTGTGTGAGGGGTGTGTAGGGGTGTGTGAGGGGTGTGTGAGGGGTGTGTAGGGGTGTGTGAGGGGTGTGTAGGGGTGTGTAGGGGTGTGTGAGGGGTGTGTAGGGGTGTGTGAGGGGTGTGTAGGGGTGTGTAGGGGTGTAGGGTGTGTAGGGGTGTGTGAGGGGTGTGTAGGGGTGTGTAGGGGTGTGAGGGTGTGTAGGGGTGTGGAGGGGTGTGTAGGGGTGTGGAGGGGTGTGTAGGGGTGTGGAGGGGTGTGTGAGGGGTGTGTAGGGGTGTGTGAGGGGTGTGTAGGGGTGTGTGAGGGGTGTGGAGGGGTGTGTAGGGGTGTGTAGGGGTGTGTGAGGGGTGTGTAGGGGTGTGGAGGGGTGTGTGAGGGGTGTGTAGGGGTGTGTGAGGGGTGTGTAGGGGTGTGTAGGGGTGTGTGAGGGGTGTGTAGGGGTGTGTGAGGGGTGTGTAGGGGTGTGTGAGGGGTGTGTAGGGGTGTGTAGGGGTGTGTGAGGGGTGTGTAGGGGTGTGTGAGGGGTGTGTGAGGGGTGTGTAGGGGTGTGTGAGGGGTGTGTAGGGGTGTGTGAGGGGTGTGTAGGGGTGTGTAGGGGTGTGTGAGGGGTGTGTAGGGGTGTGTAGGGGTGTGTAGGGGTGTGTAGGGGTGTGTGAGGGGTGTGGAGGGGTGTGGAGGGGTGTGGAGGGGTGTGTGAGGGGTGTGTAGGGGTGTGTAGGGGTGTGAGGGGTGTGTAGGGGTGTGTAGGGGTGTGTGAGGGGTGTGTAGGTGTGTGTAGGGGTGTGTGTGAGTGTGTGTAGGGGTGTGTGAGGGTGTGTAGGGGTGTGTAGGGGTGTGTGAGGGTGTGTAGGGGTGTGTAGGGGTGTGTAGGGGTGTGTAGGGGTGTGTGAGGGGTGTGTGTAGGGGTGTGTGAGGGGTGTGTGAGGGGTGTGTAGGGGTGTGTAGGGGTGTGTAGGGGTGTGTGAGGGGTGTGTAGGGGTGTGTAGGGGTGTGTGAGGGGTATGTAGGGGTGTGTGAGGGGTGTGTGAGGGGTGTGTAGGGGTGTGTGAGGGTGTGTGAGGGGTGTGTAGGGGTGTGTGAGGGGTGTGTAGGGGTGTGTAGGGGTGTGTGAGGGGTGTGTAGGGGTGTGTGTAGGGGTGTGTGAGGGGTGTGTAGGGGTGTGTAGGGGTGTGTAGGGGTGTGTGAGGGGTGTGTGAGGGGTGTGGAGGGGTGTGTAGGGGTGTGTAGGGGTGTGTAGGGGTGTGGAGGGGTGTGTAGGGGTGTGTGAGGCAAGGAGAGAGGGGTTGAGATGTATTTAACCCTTATTTTAACCAGTTCATTTGACTGAGAACACATTCTCATAACAACCTGGGGGAATAGTTACAGGGGAGAGGAGATGAATGAGCCAATTGGAAGCCGGGGATGATTAGGTGACCACTATGGTATGAGGACGAGACTGGGAAATCAAATCAAATCAAATCAAATTGTATTTGTCACACATACACATGGTTAGCAGATGTTAATGCGAGTGTAGCGAAATGCTTGTGCTTCTAGTTCCGACAATGCAGTAATATCCAACGAGTAATCTAACCTAACAATTCCACAACTACTACCTTATACACACAAGTGTAAAGGAATGAATAAGAATATGTACATAAAGATATATATGAATGAGTGATGGTATAGAACGGCATAGGGGTTAACACCCCTACTCTGACCACAGAG
>NC_052318.1:3946115-3971115 GCF_016432855.1 Salvelinus namaycush | reverse complement strand
AGAGAGAGAGAGGGAGAGAGAAAGAGAGAGAGAGAGAGAGAGAGAGAGAGAGAGAGAGAGAGAGAGAGAGAGAGAGAGAGAGAGAGAGAGAGAGAGAGAGAGAGAGAGAGAGAGAGAGAGAGAGAGAGAGAGAGAGAGAGAGAGAGAGAGAGAGAGAGAGAGAGAGAGAGAGATAATGACAGAGGTGATTGAGTCCAATAATCGCTGATGCTCGTAACGGGGGAAGGCAGGTGTATGTCATGATGGTGGCAGGAGTGAGTAATGCTGGGGAGCCTGGCACCCTCGAACGGGAGAAGAGCAGGAGCAGGCTTGACAGGCTGGCTGAGGGGTATAAAGAGAGCTCAATTACCAGGGAGGTACTATGACAAGTCAGAGGCTGTGTTAAAATCACCTACAGAGAGATGAACCTGGAGAAGAGTCCACTAAGCAAGCTGGTCCTGGGGCTCTGTTCACAAACACAAACAGACTCCACAGAGCCCCAGGACAGCAACACAATTAGACACAACCAAATCATGAGAAAACAAAAAGATCATTACTTGACACATTGGAACGAATTAACAAAATAACAGAGCAAATTAGAATGCTATTTGGCCCTTAACAGAGAGTTCACAGTGGCAGAATACCTGACCACTGTGACTGACCCAAACTTAAGGAAAGCTTTGACTTTGTATAGACTCAGTGAGCATAGCCTTGCTATTGAGAAAGGCCGCCGTAGGCAGACATGGCTCCCAAGAGAAGACAGGCTATGTGCACACTGCCTACAAAATGAGGTGGAAACTGAGCTGCACTTCCTAACCTCCTGCCCAATGTATGACCATATTAAAGACACATATTTCCCTCAGGTTACACAGATCCACAAAAAATGTAAATCACATTTTGATAAACTCCCATATCTACTGGGTGAAATACCACAGTGTGACATCACAGCAGCAAGATGTGTGACCTGTTGCCACCAGAAAAGGTCAACCAGTGAAGAACAAACACCATTTTAAATACAACCCATATTTATGTTGATTTATTGTCCCTTTTGTACTTTAACTATTTGCACATCATTACAACACTCTATATATTCATAATATGACATTTGTAATGTCATTATTCTTTGTGAACTTCTGTGAGTGTAATGTTTACTGTTAATTTTGTGTTTCCCATACCGATAAAGCCCCTTGAATTGAATACAGAGAGCTCGTTGACGAGGGAGGTACTATGACAAGACAGAAGTGTTAGGAATGAAGGTAACAAATGACACCTCACAACGCAGGACTGAGTCAGGATCTGTTGCAAGCTAACCTAATGTAACAGCTGTAAAAGAAAGGCCTGAAACTAGATCCCCCTACATACTGGTCTGAAACTAGATCCCTCTACATACTGGTCTGAAACTAGTTCCCCTACATACTGGTCTGAAACTAGATCCCCCTACATACTGGTCTGAAACTAGATCCCCTACATACTGGTCTGAAACTAGATCCCTCTACATACTGGTCTGAAACTAGATCCCCTACATACTGGTCTGAAACTAGATCCCCTACATACTGGTCTGAAACTAGATCCCCTACATAATGGTCTGAAACTAGATCCCCCTACATACTGGTCTGAAACTAGATCCCCTACATACTGGTCTGAAACTAGATCCCTCTACATACTGGTCTGAAACTAGATCCCCTACATACTGGTCTGAAACTAGATCCCCCTACATACTGGTCTGAAACTAGATCCCTCTACATACTGGTCTGAAACTAGATCCCCTACATACTGGTCTGAAACTAGATCCCCTACATACTGGTCTGAAACTAGATCCCCTACATACTGGTCTGAAACTAGATCCCCTACATACTGGTCTGAAACTAGTTCCCCTACATAATGGTTTGAAACTAGATCCCCCTACATACTGGTCTGAAACTAGATCCCCTACATACTGGTCTGAAACTAGATCCCTCTACATACTGGTCTGAAACTAGATCCCCTACATACTGGTCTGAAACTAGATCACCCTACATACTGGTCTGAAACTAGATCCCCTACAAACTGGTCTGAAACTAGATCCCCTACATACTGGTCTGAAACTAGATCCCCTACATACTGGTCTGAAACTAGATCCCCCTACATACTGGTCTGAAACTAGATCCCCTACATACTGGTCTGAAACTAGATCCCCTACATACTGGTCTGAAACTAGATCCCCCTACATACTGGTCTGAAACTAGATCCCCTACATACTGGTCTGAAACTAGATCCCCTACATACTGGTCTGAAACTAGATCCCCTACATACTGGTCTGAAACTAGATCCCCCTACATACTGGTCTGAAACTAGATCCCCTACATACTGGTCTGAAACTAGATCCCCTACATACTGGTCTGAAACTAGATCCCCTACATACTGGTCTGAAACTAGATCCCCCTACATACTGGTCTGAAACTAGATCCCCTACAAACTGGTCTGAAACTAGATCCCCTACATACTGGTCTGAAACTAGATCCCCTACATACTGGTCTGAAACTAGATCCCCCTACATACTGGTCTGAAACTAGATCCCCTACATACTGGTCTGAAACTAGATCCCCTACATACTGGTCTGAAACTAGATCCCCCTACATACTGGTCTGAAACTAGATCCCCTACATACTGGTCTGAAACTAGATCCCCTACATACTGGTCTGAAACTAGATCCCCTACATACTGGTCTGAAACTAGATCCCCTACATACTGGTCTGAAACTAGATCCCCTACATACTGGTCTGAAACTAGATCCCTCTACATACTGGTCTGAAACTAGATCCTCAACATACTGGTGTGAAACTAGATTCCCTACATACTGGTCTGAAACTAGATCCCCTACATACTGGTCTGAAACTAGATCCCCTACATACTGGTCTGAAACTAGATCCCCCTACATACTGGTCTGAAACTAGATCCCCTACATACTGGTCTGAAACTAGATCCCCCTACATACTGGTCTGAAACTAGATCCCCTACATACTGGTCTTGACCAGAAGAAAATAAACTATTGGGGAGGTTCTCTTCTGTACTTTTCTCCCTCTCCTCTCCTCTCCTCTCCTCTCCTCTCCTCTCCTCTCCTCTCCTCTCCTCTCCTCTCCTCTCCTCCTTCTACCAGCCTCTCCTCTCCTCTCCTCCTTCTACCAGCCTCTCCTCTCCTCTCCTCCTCTACCAGCCTCTCCTCTCCTCTCCTCTCCTCTCCTCTCCTCTCCTCTCCTCTCCTCTCCTCTCCTCTCCTCTCCTCTCCTCTCCTCTCCTCTCCTCCTTCTACCAGCCTCTCCTCTCCTCTCCTCCTTCTACCAGCCTCTCCTCTCCTCTCCTCCTTCTACCAGCCTCTCCTCTCCTCTCCTCTCCTCTCCTCTCCTCTCCTCTCCTCTCCTCTCCTCTCCTCTCCTCTCCTCTCCTCTCCTCTTCATTCTTCCCCCCTCCCTCCTTCACTCTTTCCTTCCCTCCCTCTCTCCCTACCTCACTTCTTCTCCTCTTCATTCTCCCTTCCTTCCCTCATTCCATCCCTTCCTTTCTTGTTCATTCATCCCTCCCTCCCTCCTTTCATCCCTCTTTTTCTCTCTCCTTCCCTCTTTCCCTCCCTTTTTCTTTCCTTCCTTCCTCCCTTCCCCCTTCCTTCCTTCCCTCCCTCCTTCACTCTTTCCCACCCTCCTCTCCTTTCTTCCCTCCCTACCTCCTCCCTCCCTCCCTCTCCTCTTCATCCATCCATCCCTCCCTCCTCTCTCCCCCCAACCCTCACTCGTTAGTCAGTAGAGTGGCAGGATCAGACTGTTCTCCTGCCGGGAGATGAGAGTGGAGGGAGTTGTGTGTGTGTGTGTGTGTGTGTGTGTGTGTGTGTGTGTGTGTGTGTGTGTGTGTGTGTGTGTGTGTGTGTGTGTGTGTGTGTGTTATACAGCCCAAATCTTCTAATCTCCAGGCAGTTACAGAATGTTCTGGAGCTTGATCCCCATGAGAGTGATGATAGTAAAAAACACCACTTTAGAGGTTTTTCACTATTATTATGAGGTGACATTTAGCTGTTTTTTTGTTATTGTAATAGGTCATCTATAGCTATTGCTGTTGAATGGAATGCACAAAGGGAAATTAAAAAGGACTCCCTTATCTGGTAATATGGAAACAATAGTCTTTAAAATCGGGAGTTAGTGTTTAGTTCATCACAGCTGTTAATTTCTTCGCTTTATCAAAATGTTTTTTTTCTTCCGATTTCTTTCTTTCATTTCATGTTTGTATCTGTTATACTTTTTGGCATGTTCACTAACAGTGGTACGGCAGAAGCACACTCTTTGAGAACAGCCGTAACGATGACACTGTCATTGTAATTATGCGTCTATTAAGTTACCTAAATATGAGCTCTTGCGCAGCGTGACGTGAAATTCTCTTCTATGGATATATTTAGTGCACCTTTAACGATGTGGTCGGGACCTGTTATTATAACACGATAACAAAATATTTATAGATGTCTAATGGCTATGAAGTCAAAGTAAATCGTTACCGTATATTTAAATATCCTTATAATGCCCCCCCTCTCTCTCCCTCCTCCAGCTGCAGCGATGGTGTCCAGCAGAACGGCAGTAGAGAGCAGTTGTCCTCTGGGGAAATTCCCCTGTGGTAACGTGACGGTGTGTCTGCACCAGGCTCTGCAGTGTGATGGACACAGAGACTGCCCCAATGGAGCGGACGAGGAAAACTGTGGTGAGAGAGGGAGACAGAGTGTGTGTGTGTGTGTGTGTGTGTGTGTGTGTGTGTGTGTTACGTACCCTTCGCAAATGTCCGTTTTGGATGAGACTTAATGACCAAAATTATCCTATTTATTATTTATACTTTGTATTTCATTTGACACTAGAATAAATGTTTCTGACTCATTTAATTTCATGTCTCATTTGAACCATAGAAGTTGTTTATTTTGATTTAGTTGCTCTTTAACTAACGGAATCAGCCGTGTTAGGTCTGGACTGGTAGATCTCCAGACCAACCCTGATGTAGACGGTACCAAACCATGGGTTTTGTTTGTCAGCGGGCAATAGACTTCCAGGTATCTGGAAAGGTGACTTTAACGTGTGCAGAATATTCTGGATGAAAAGCAGAAGTATCCTACTACATGTTGTTACATTTCACATACTATAAAACGAAAACATTTTGCTTAGTCTACTATTTAGGACGCAAGTATGTGTATCCGGACTAGGTCTGTTGAGGTGACCCTATTACCGCCACACCTTCAGTCACGAGTCATAAAGGCAGGATAATCAGGCTTCTCCGTGCTCTGATGCTGCTGATGGTCATTACTAGTCTACCAAACGTTGCTAACTGCCTGGTACTCAGCACTCTATTGTCCCTCTAATCACTCTGACATCAATGCAAAATGTAATGTAAAATCTGATCAAACACTTCATGGGTGCCCACGAGTTCAGGTTGCGCAACATTTCTATAGGCTCTGCAATTGTGCGAGAAAACAGAGTGATGGCCTCTACTAAAAATAGGAGGATAAGCTTTCTATAGGCTAGGCCTACTATATTTATTTTTCAACTTTCCAAATGTTAAGTACATTGTTTCTCTTTACAACAGGAGTATAGTCTACCTGGCTGGCATGAAAATAAACCACGGGGAAAAGTGTGCTGCTTTTTTTTGCGACTTTTTTGAAACATCATGTATCCTAGTCCATAGACCTATAAGGTTTGTATCACAACTAAAGTGGCCAGATAACGTCTTAAAATTAAGCACACTAATTCGCTCTACATGGGGTGTAGAGCCTAACTGGCATACTGTCACGTTCCTGACCTGTTTTCTGTTGTTTGGTATGTGTTTATTGGTCAGGGCGTGAGTTTTGGGTGGGCAGTCTATGTTTTCTGTTTCTATGTTGGTTTTGGGGTTGCCTGGTATGGCTCTCAATTAGAGGCAGGTGTTTGACGTTTCCTCTGATTGAGAGTCATATTAAGGTAGGTTGTTCTCACTGTTTGTTTGTGGGTGATTGTCGTCCGTGTCTGTGTCTGCGCACCACACGGGACTGTAGCGTTTGTTCGTTCGTTTGTTATAGTCTGTACCTGTTCCTACGTGCTTCGTGTTATATGTAAGTTTTCACGGTTTAGGTCAGTCTACATTCGTTTTTGTTATTTTGTAATACTTCCAAGTGTTTGTTTTCGTGTTTCGTCGTTTGCTTTAATAAATCATTATGTATTCACAACCCGCTGCACTTTGGTCGAATCACTACTCCTCCTCTTCGTATGAAGAGGAGGAGGAATGCCGTTACACATACAGAAGCAGGGTGTGAGTTTCAAGTTTGGGGAAGATCATTTTCACCATAACAAAATGCACCTTTATTATAAAAGCATTACCTGCATCATTACGTTTGTGGTCACTTTTGATAATGGTGTTTAGCGCTAATGGAACATTCACACTTATATCCTACTGCCATGCGCGCATCGCTGTGCTTATAATGTGAAGAAATAGTCTAATATATAATGTGAAGAAATAGCCTGTTAGTTTATCAACATTTTAAGCTAAACGTTCTGATCTGTTGCGTCAGCCACATTGCTAGTGGCTGTATTAGTTTGGGATCTATCGCATCCCATAATAACTGTCCCAGACTGTCTGGAATATTTATTTCTCACACAGAATAGAATAGGTCGACTGTTGTACTATGTGGGATAGTAGATTGACATAGACTAGTGATTTGGCTGTTCATTAGAGCTACTCATCTTGTTGGTAAATGTGGACAGTACTTCCAATATCTTCAATATGCACCTCGGAGTTGGATAAGGACACGCGCAGTTGCGTCTCCGATGTGTTGGTCTTCACTTGTAGCCTGTGAGAAAGACCCGGTCACTGATGGAGCGCAACACGCCCTCGGGGAGAAGGGAAGAAAGGCCACTGGCCGCAAAAGGCATTGGATTTTCTTAGGGTGCATTACGGCCACACAAAGGGGATCCCGTCGTGAAATCAGAGGCAATTATCAAGTGCTTGTCAAATTGTGAACGAGAGAATGATGAAATGTGTACAGCCTGCGCAAAAAAATAACCCAAAGCAGAGCTCATGCCTTTCCAGCGACTTTTTCAAATCGTCATTAGAGTCTCATCATGCAGCCTTACAATGTATTAAATCTAAACATATTAGTTTGTAGAACAACTAAAGTTACATTAATAACTCTACATTAAGCATATAGGAGGACCTGTTTCTTTGTTAACCTCTCACACATGTGCTCACTTTCTCAAATCGTTTTTTAATTCAGGTTTGTTCAATTGTATTCTTCATACTATAAAATAATGCCAAATCTTGTCTGCTAAATGAATTAGTGTAGCCCACAGCAATATGGCATAGCCAGATCAGGACCTAACATAAGGACAACTCAGAGTATGCTATTATTTTCTTCTGAAATAGACTACATTTTCTTCATATGTTGCTTCTTTAGACCTGTCTAAAATAAAATAAATAATGGATTTATTGTGAAGGTGTATCCTATGGGGCGGCAGGTAGCCTAGTGGTTAGAGACTAGGACTAGTACCCGAAAGGTTGCAAAATCGAATCCCTGAGCTGACAAGGTACAAATCTGTCATTCTGCCCCCTGTAGGCCATCATTGAAAAAAAGAATTTGTTCTTAACTGACTTGCCTAGTAAAATAAAGGATAAATATATTACGTGGATGTTCCAAAGGTCTGCTTGTGCGGAAGCCAGAAGATGTTAAATGTGTTTAAGTTAATTAACGGTTAATTACCGTGAGAGCGACAGTGATTTGCTTGACAATCGCTGATGAAATTTCTTGACCGCCACAGCACTAATCCGGACACTGTCAATGTGTAACGCTAGCTCCAACTATGACTATAATATTACCTTCTGTCTGTAGGGGACAACAGCGGATGGGCGGACATCTTTGATCGAACCGTCAGAAAGGTCGACCCACAGGGCCTACCACCACCAGAAGACTGCTGTCAGTGTGTATGCTTGTGTCAGTGTTTGTGTTTGTGTAAAACATGTGTGTGTTTGTGTGTTAGTTTGTTTGTGTGTGTGTTAGTTTGTGTGTTTGTGTGTTAGTTTGTGTGTTTGTGTGTTAGTTTGTGTGTTTGTGTGTCAGTGTGTGTGTTTGTGTGTCAGTGTGTGTGTTTGTGCTTGTGTCAGTGTGTGTTTGTGTGTTAGTTTGTGTGTTTGTGTGTCAGTGTGTGTGTTTGTGTGTCAGTTTGTGCATCAGTGTGTGTGTGTGTGTGTGTGTGTGTGTGTGTGTGTGTGTCTGTGTGTGTGTGTGTGTGTGTGTGTGTGTGTGCTGTATTAACTGTGTGTGTGTGTAGTCTTGCAGCTGTACCCAGAGCATTGTGACTGTATCAAGACAGAACTGGAGTGTGTGGAAGTCAACCTACATGACGTTCCTCAAGTCTCCACCAATGTCACCTGGCTGTAAGTACCTCTCTCGGTGTGTGTGTGTGTGTGTGTTTGTCCGCGGTGTGTGTGTATGTGTGTGTGTGTGAGAGAGAGCACTCCCAATTTGGGTTATGTGGTAACCCAGCGCTGGTTAAGTAATGGACATAACACCCGCTGGGTAATTTTTACCCAGCCAGTTGGGTTGCGTGAATAGCCCAACATGTCGGGTTGTTGGGATTGCCCAAACATGGGTTAATTTAACCATCAGTTGGCTATTTTTTACTCTCATGCTGGGTTGACCTAGCAGCTGGGTCTTTTTGAATATAATCCTTAATCTATTCTCTGGAGGTATGGCTTATTAGGGGCGTGGCTTTCAGACAGAGCTAATTGGCCACCCGTGAGAGTAAATTCCATTCTTGTTCATCATGTTTACATAGTGCAGGATAAAATGTTTCCCCACAAAAAATTATATTTTACACATTCTTCTATACTATTAATATTATTTATTACATATTACAATAACATATACAGCCTTAATGAATCCCATAAATTATCAGGAATCAGCCCAAGACTGTGTAAAGTAACAATATTTATTATAACCACAGGGGAAGGCAAACAACAGGTCAAGGCAGGCAGGGGTCGATAATCCAGAGGTGGAGCAAAGGTACAGGACGGCCAGCAGGGTCAGGGGTCAGGGTCAGGGTCAGGCAGTGGTCAGGCGGGTGGGTACAGGGTCAGGACAGGCAAAGGTCAAAAACCAAGAGGACGAGAAAAATTGAGACTTGGGAAAAACAGGAGCTGAGATCAAACGCTGGTAGGCTTGAACAAATGAGATGAACTGGCATCAGACAGACAGAAAATACAGGTATAAATACACAGGGAATAATGGGGAAGATGGGCGGGGGGTGGATACCTGGAGGGGGGTGGATACAAGCACAAGTGAAACAGATCAGGACGTGACAACAATAGGATTTACATAGGCTTTTAGGGAACTCATACACCTCAGTACTGCATTATTGAAGCTTTAAAAATGTCAATGTGCCTTAACCTTAACATGTGATAACTATACAACAGAACACATGAACAGGAATTACATTTATTCTCACGGGTGGTTAAAAATAACTATCTGAAAAAGCCAGACTCCTGCTAAACTACGCCTCCAGTCTTCTGATCTGACCTGATGGGTCATTATCTCAGTACCCCAGCTTCAATAAACCAGCATCAATAACACAGCAGTTTTTAAAGAAAACAACCCAACTAAGTGACCCAATGCCTGCAACCCAGCAGCAGGGTCAACCTAACAACCCAGCAGCAGGGTCAACCAAACCACCCAGCAGCAGGGTCAACCTAACAACCCAGCAGCAGGGTCAACCTAACAACCCAGCAGCAGGGTCAACCTAACAACCCAGCAGCAGGGTCAACCAAACAACCCAGCAGCAGGGTCAACCAAACAACCCAGCAGCAGGGTCAACCAAACAACCCAGCAGCAGGGTCAACCAAACAACCCAGCAGCAGGGTCAACCTAACAACCCAGCAGCAGGGTCAACCAAACAACCCAGCAGCAGGGTCAACCAAACAACCCAGCAGCAGGGTCAACCAAACAACCCAGCAGCAGGGTCAACCTAACAACCCAGCAGCAGGGTCAACCTAACAACCCAGCAGCAGGGTCAACCTAACAACCCAGCAGCAGGGTCAACCAAACAACCCAGCAGCAGGGTCAACCAAACAACCCAGCAGCAGGGTCAACCTAACAACCCAGCAACAGGGTCAACCAAACAACCCAGCAGCAGGGTCAACCAAACAACCCAGCAGCAGGGTCAACCAAACAACCCAGCAGCAGGGTCAACCTAACAACCCAGCAGCAGGGTCAACCTAACAACCCAGCAGCAGGGTCAACCTAACAACCCAGCAGCAGGGTCAACCTAACAACCCAGCAGCAGGGTCAACCAAACAACCCAGCAGCAGGGTCAACCTAACAACCCAGCAGCAGGGTCAACCTAACAACCCAGCAGCAGGGTCAACCAAACCCAGCAGTAGGGTCAACCTAACAACCCAGCAGCAGGGTCAACCAAACAACCCAGCAGCAGGGTCAACCAAGCAACCCAGCAGCAGGGTCAACCTAACAACCCAGCAGCAGGGTCAACCAAACCCAGCAGTAGGGTCAACCTAACAACCCAGCAGCAGGGTCAACCTAACAACCCAGCAGCAGGGTCAACCAAGCAACCCAGCAGCAGGGTCAACCAAACCCAGAAGTTTTAAGAGTGTGTGTATGCTTTTGCAACCATGTGGCCTTTGCTTGTGTATGTACAGGATTTGTGTCTGTGTTTGTGGTTTCGAGGTTTCGTTACAGTCCCGAAGACCTAGAGATGTGTTTGGTTTGATCCTGAAAATGCTTTTTAATCCCTTACAGGCTACATTATAATCAATCATTTGTTGATTATGTATCCGTGAAACTGGTCAGTGGTGTCTGCTAAATTCAGTTTCTTTAACTTTCCAAGAGAGAATGAAATCGAAATCACAAGTATAATGCAAAGCCATTGATTGGTTCTAAAGGGACACAATCCATCTCATAAATCGATAAATAAAATGGAGTGGCGATGAAAGACTGTAGACAGCGTTGCCCAGGGGACTAGAGTTATCCAGGGCCTGGAGTTTTTTTGTATTTTACCCAGTAAGTTGACTGAGAACACATTCTCAATTACAGTAATGACCTGGGGAATAGTTAACGGGGAGAGGAGGAATGAGCCAATTGTAAGCTGGGTATGATTAGGTGACCATATGAGGGCCAGATTGTAAATTTAGCCAGGACACTGGTGTTAACACCCCTACTCTTACGATAAGTGGCATGGGATCTTTAGTGACCCCAGGGAGTCAGGACACCCATTTAACGTCCCATCTGAAAGACAGCACCCTACATAGGGAAATGTCCCCAATCACTGCCCTGGGGCATTGGGATATCTTATAAGACCTCCTACAGGCCCTCCAACACCACTCCAGCAGCATCTGGTCTCCCATCCAGGGACCAACCAGGACCAACCCTGCTAAGCTGCAGAAGCAAGCCAGCAGTGGGATGCAGGGTGGTACGCTGCTGGCGAGAGATACCCAGGGCCTGGAGGACTAGAGTTACTCAGGGCCTGGAGGACTAGAGTTACCCAGGGCCTGGAGGACTAGAGTCACCCAGGGCCTGGAGGACTAGAGTTAACCAGGGCCTGGAGGACTAGAGTTACCCAGGGCCTGGAGGACTAGAGATATCCAGGGCCTGGAGGACTAGAGTTACCCAGGGCCTGGAGGACTAGAGTTACCCAGGGCCTGGCCTGCAGGACTAGAGTTACCCAGGGCCTGGAGGAATAGAGTTAACCAGGGCCTGGAGGACTAGAGTTACCCAGGGCCTGGAGGACTAGAGTTACCCAGGGCCTGGAGGACTAGAGATACCCAGGGCCTGGAGGACTAGAGTTACCCAGGGCCTGGAGGACTAGAGTTACCCAGGGCCTGGAGGACTAGAGTTACCCAGGGCCTGGAGGACTAGAGTTACCCAGGGCCTGGAGGACTAGAGTTACCCAGGGCCTGGAGGACTAGAGTTACCCAGGGCCTGGAGGACTAGAGTTACCCAGGGCCTGGAGGACTAGAGTTACCCAGGGCCTGGAGGACTAGAGTTACCCAGGGCCTGGAGGACTAGAGTTACCCAGGGCCTGGAGGACTAGAGTTACCCAGGGCCTGGAGGACTAGAGTTACCCAGGGCCTGGAGGACTAGAGTTACCCAGGGCCTGGAGGACTAGAGTTACCCAGGGCCTGGAGGACTAGAGATACCCAGGGCCTGGAGGACTAGAGTTACCCAGGGCCTGGAGGACTAGAGTTACCCAGGGCCTGGAGGACTAGAGTTACCCAGGGCCTGGAGGACTAGAGTTACCCAGGGCCTGGAGGACTAGAGTTACCCAGGGCCTGGAGGACTAGAGATACCCAGGGCCTGGAGGACTAGAGTTACCCAGGGCCTGGAGGACTAGAGTTACCCAGGGCCTGGAGGACTAGAGATACCCAGGGCCTGGAGGACTAGAGTTACCCAGGGCCTGGAGGACTAGAGTTACCCAGGGCCTGGAGGACTAGAGTTACCCAGGGCCTGGAGGACTAGAGTTACCCAGGGCCTGGAGGACTAGAGTTACCCAGGGCCTGGAGGACTAGAGTTACCCAGGGCCTGGAGGACTAGAGTTACCCAGGGCCTGGAGGACTAGAGTTACCCAGGGCCTGGAGGACTAGAGTTACCCAGGGCCTGGAGGACTAGAGTTACCCAGGGCCTGGAGGACTAGAGTTACCCAGGGCCTGGAGGACTAGAGTTACCCAGGGCCTGGAGGACTAGAGTTACCCAGGGCCTGGAGGACTAGAGATACCCAGGGCCTGGAGGACTAGAGTTACCCAGGGCCTGGAGGACTAGAGTTACCCAGGGCCTGGAGGACTAGAGTTACCCAGGGCCTGGAGGACTAGAGTTACCCAGGGCCTGGAGGACTAGAGTTACCCAGGGCCTGGAGGACTAGAGTTACCCAGGGCCTGGAGGACTAGAGTTACCCAGGGCCTGGAGGACTAGAGATACCCAGGGCCTGGAGGACTAGAGTTACCCAGGGCCTGGAGGACTAGAGTTACCCAGGGCCTGGAGGACTAGAGTTACCCAGGGCCTGGAGGACTAGAGTTACCCAGGGCCTGGAGGACTAGAGATTACCCAGGGCCTGGAGGACTAGAGTTACCCAGGGCCTGGAGGACTAGAGTTACCCAGGGCCTGGAGGACTAGAGTTACCCAGGGCCTGGAGGACTAGAGTTACCCAGGGCCTGGAGGACTAGAGTTACCCAGGGCCTGGAGGACTAGAGTTACCCAGGGCCTGGAGGACTAGAGTTACCCAGGGCCTGGAGGACTAGAGTTACCCAGGGCCTGGAGGACTAGAAGAATGCAAAGAGTGTGTAAAGCTGTCATCAAGGGTGGCTACTATGAAGAATCTCAAATATAAAATATTTGTTTGGTTACTACATGATTCCATAGGTGTTATTTCATAGTTTTGATGTCGTCACTATTATTCTACAATGTAGAAAATAGTAAAAAGTAAAGAAAAAGCCTTGAATGAGTAGGTGTGTCCAAACTTTGACTGGTATGGATTATAAATAACATGCTGTCTAAGTCACATCGCCTGTGTGTGTGTGTGTGTGTGTGTGTGTGTGTGTGTGTGTGTGTGTGTGTGTGTGTGTGTGTGTGTGTGTGTGTGTGTGTGTGTGTGTGTGTGTGTGTGTGGTGTTCTGTGTAACCATAGTAACGGTACGGTGTTGTCTGGTTTCTGTTGCAGGTCTCTGAAGAGTAACAAGATAAAGAGCTTGTCTGACAACATCTTCTCCAAATACACACACCTGCAGAGACTGTGAGTACTGAAACTGGACTAGACTGGATTTGACTGGACTGGACTGGATTTGACTGGACTGGATTTGACTGGACACAACTGGACTGGACTGGATTTGACTGGACACGACTGGACTGGACTGGATTTATTGTCAAGTCAGTTATACTTTTGTTGTCCATTTGCGTGAAAATTATTGAGTCCATGTATCAAAGTTGACTAGTCATCCTGTTAGAAAGGCTATCATATCTAGTTAGAAATATGTCTGGGTTTGAGACTGTTATCCTACTGAGATAAAGTCTAGTCCAGATATATCAGGGTAACCAGGCAGCCTTGGTCGGTATTGAATCCCGGCCTAGATTCTAGTTGTTGTACTAGTGATTCTTACGAAACATAGAGAACACTAGAAAACGCTCTGGATACGTGGTCAAACAGCTTGTTTTAATGGATTTCATAGACACAGCCCGAGGAGGACCATCACGTTCATCATTATTCTCATTCGATGTTCACAGGGGAAATAGCAGTGTAACCAGGCAACCCTGGTTCCTGGAGTACCACAGGCCCTTCATGTCACGCCCTGACCATAGAGAGCTTTTTATGTCTCTATTATGGTTTGGTCAGGGTATGATTTGGGTGGGCATTCTATGTTAATTTTTCTATGCTTTTGTATTTCTTTGTTTTGGCCGGGTATGGTTCTCAATCAGGGACAGCTGTCTATCGTTGTCTCTGATTGGGAACCATACTTAGGTAGCATTTCCCCACCTGTGTTTTGTCGGTAGTTATTTTCTGTTTAGTGTTTTTCTGCACCTGACAGGACTGTTTCGGTTTTGTTTCTCACTTTGTTATTTTGTTCTAGTGTTCAGTGTTAATAAATATCATGAACACTTACCACGCTGCACTTTGGTCCGATCCTTCTTCATGCAACAATGACCGTTACCCTTCATATTCATGATTTAACCGATCTGGAAGACCAGGCAACCCTGGTTCCTGGAGTACCACAGGCCCTTCATGTTCATGATTTAACCGATCTGGGAGACCAGGCAACCCTGGTTCCTGGAGTACCACAGGCCCTTCCTGTTCATGACTTAACCGATCTGGGAGACCAGGTAACCCTGGTTCCTGAAGTACCACAGGCCCTTCATGTTCATGATTTAACCGATCTGGAAGACCAGGCAACCCTGGTTCCTGGAGTACCACAGGCCCTTCATGTTCATGATTTAACCGATCTGGGAGACCAGGTAACCCTGGTTCCTGGAGTACCACAGGCCCTTCATGTTCATGATTTAACCGATCTGGAAGACCAGGCAACCCTGGTTCCTGGAGTACCACAGGCCCTTCATGTTCATGATTTAACCGATCTGGAAGACCAGGTGTGTTGAATTAAGGCAATCACTGAACTGATCAATTAGCTCCGTTGGTCAGGTGTTGTGCCTCGTTTGGACAAAAAAAAAATTGTGCAGTACTTCCAGGAATAGGGTTGCCTGGTCGTTAACCAGGTTTCCTAGGAATTAGCTAATACAAGTTAACACAGAGTTTTCCCAAACCCAAGTTTGGGTTTTTGGCCCTAGAACTACACAGCTGATTCAACTAACCATCTCATCATCAAGCTTTAGATTATTTGAATCAGCTGTGTAGTGCTGGCGCAAAAAAAACTAAATGTGTACCCAGAGGGGGCCCCAGAACCGAGTTTGAGAAACACTGAGTTACCACCTGGACCTACCAGGACAGGTTTTTCACGCAAGGTATAGTGCACCAGGTCATTTGGCAAAATGTACAATCTGATGTACAGCAACAACCTGGGGGAATAATGGTTGTGTATGAGAGGACTGATTGGTTGAGAGGACTGATTGGTTGAGAGGACTGATTGGTTGAGAGGACTGATTGGTTGAGAGGACTGATTGGTTGAGAGGACTGATTGGTTGAGAGGACTGATTGGTTGAATGAATCAAAGTGTCTGGAGAAAGCATTAAAATTACAGGACTTTTTGCATAAAACACGAACGTGGAAGTGAATGTAAATAAGTGAATAAATATGCGACCAATACAATTTGGTTTTGAAAACAGTTCCACTACACAGCTAAACTCATACAATGTTGTACAGCAAATGTGTAATTTGGGATATCTATCTCATAATATATTCAGGATTTTAGGGAACATCTCCAATGGCAGGCTCTTCCCTATGTAGTGCACTACTTTTGACCAGAGCTCTATGGGTTCTGGTCTAAAGTAGTGCACTATAAATAGGGAATAGGGTGCCATAGGGCTCTGGTCTAAAGTAGTGCACTATATAGGGAATAGGGTGCCATAGGGCTCTGGTCTAAAGTAGTGCACTATATAGGGAATAGGGTTCCATAGGGCTCTGGTCTAAAGTAGTGCACTATATAGGGAATAGGGTGCCATAGGGCTCTGGTCTAAAGTAGTGCACTATTAGGGAATATTTCTAGTCTTCTAGTCTCATATTTCTAGACTGACATAAAATGCGTACGGACACCTGAAAATGATGAATAATTCACCCAAAATACTCTGATCATAATCGTATCCCAAAAATTGCACATATCTGTTATGATACTCGGTACACCCCTAGTTTTAAGTCTTATTTTCATATTTCCCAGGATGCCTTTCGAGTTAATTTTAGAGTTACCAGTACCACCCATGACTGTGTAAGTTAGTGACAGAGATCTTTTGTTGTTGCAATCATTAATTTTCAGGCCTGTGGCCTTGAAGTGAGATCCTACTTTAACAAGTTGTCGTATTATTTATTAATATATTGCTTTTCATAAACCCAAATTTTGTTAATTACTTGTTAAAAACTTTTGCTTAGTTTTTCACTGAAGGTCTGATGTGGCCAATAATTACACTGAGTATAATAAATATTAGGAACACCCCCCCCCCCCCCCCCCCCGCCTCAGAACAGACTCAATTTGTCGGGGCATGGACTCCACAAGGTGTCAAATACGTTCCATAGGGATTCTGGGTCCATGTTGACTCCAATGCTTCCCACAAACAGGAAACTGTTGACCATGGAAAATCCCCAGCAAGCATTGCAGTTCTTGACACAAACCGGTGCGCCTGGCACATACTACCATACCCTGTTCAAAGACACAAAAATATTTTGTCTTTTCCATTCGCTCTCTGAATGGTACACATACTCAATCCATATTTCTAGTCTTAAAAATCCTTCTTTAAAATCTCTGAAGGATTAACCCCTTTTTTTCCAAATTTCACCTAATTGACATCTAACATCTGACAATCTAACTGCCTGTATCTCAGGCCCTGAAGCAAGGATATGCATATTCTTGGTACCAGTTGAAAGGAAACACTTTGAAGGTTATGGAAATGTGAAAGGAATGTAGTAGAATATAACACAATAGATCTGGTAAAAGATAATACAAAGAAGAAAAAAAAACATTATTTTGTATTTTTTTTGTACCATCATCTTTGAAATGCAAGAGAAAGGCAATCATGTATTATTCCAGCCCAGGTGCAATTTAGATTGTGGCCACTAGATGGCAGCAGTGTATGTGCAACGTTTTGGATTGATCCAATGAACCATTGCATGTCTGTTCAAAATGTTGTATCAAGACTGCCCAAATGTGCCTAATTTGTTTATTAATAACTTTTCATGTTCAAAACTGTACACTCTCCTCAAACAATAGCATGGTATTCCTTCACTGTAATAGCTACTGTAAATTGGACAGTGCAGTTAGATTAACACGAATTTAAGCTTTCTGCCAACATCAGATATGTCTATGTCCTGGGAAATGCTCTTGTTACTTACAACCTCATGCTAATCGCATTATCCTACGTTAGGTCAACCGTCGCGTTGAAGGGACACCGATCCCGAAGACGTTTATAAACCCATCTCCTCCCCTTCATTGAAGCTGATTTAACAAGTGACATCAATAAGGGATCATAGCTTTCACCTGGATTCACCTGGACAGTCTGTCATGGAAAGAGCAGGAGTTATTACTTCGTACATTCAGTGTAGGTAATGGAGTTTAACTTAAATGATAACATTCACCTAGGAACTCACTTGGTGATAGCCACAGGCCTCTTAAAGGAATTAATTCAACAACCATGTCTCTCTCTGTCAATAACAAATACAGTCTTGGGTGTAAATGCAAAACAATTTACCCAACAAACAAACAAAAAAGGCATGCTGGGAAATATGTAAATTAGGCTTTTACACCAGACAGTGTTAAAATGTCCACACTAACCTGTCATATAGTGATCTGTAATAACACTATCTGACATCTCTCAGGAAGAGATTCACTATTTAATATAGCTACTATCAATCGCACACAGAAAACACAAACAAACAAACAAACACACACACATAGGAATGCACATTGTGTGCCTCCTATTTATCCGGTTCTTATTCATCAGGCTGGAGGTAGGTGAGCGGTTAAGAGGTTGGGACAGTAATTGAAAGGTTGGTAGGGGAGCGGGTTAAGAGGTTGGGACAGTAATTGAAAGGTTGGTAGGGGAGCGGGTTAAGAGGTTGGGACAGTAATTGAAAGGTTGGTAGGTGAGCGGTTAAGAGGTTGGGACAGTAATTGAAAGGTTGGTAGGTGAGCGGTTAAGAGGTTGGGACAGTAATTGAAGGTTGGTACAGGGGAGCGGGTTAAGAGGTTGGGACAGTAATTGAAAGGTTGGTACAGGGGAGCGGGTTAAGAGGTTGGGACAGTAATTGAAAGGTCTGTACAGGCGAGCGGTTAAGAGGTTGGGACAGTAATTGAAAGGTTGGTAGGTGAGCGGTTAAGAGGTTGGGACAGTAATTGAAAGGTTGGTAGGTGAGTGGGTTAAGAGGTTGGGACAGTAATTGAAAGGTTGGTAGAGGGGAGCGGGTTAAGAGGTTGGGACAGTAATTGAAAGGTTGGTAGAGGTGAGCGGGTTAAGAGGTTGGGACAGTAATTGAAAGGTTGGTAGAGGTGAGCGGGTTAAGAGGTTGGGACAGTAATTGAAAGGTTGGTAGAGGGGAGCGGGTTAAGAGGTTGGGACAGTAATTGAAAGGTTGGTAGAGGTGAGCGGGTTAAGAGGTTGGGACAGTAATTGAAAGGTTGGTAGGTGAGCGGTTAAGAGGTTGGGACAGTAATTGAAAGGTTGGTAGGTGAGCGGGTTAACAGGTTGGGACAGTAATTGAAAGGTTGGTAGGCGAGCGGTTAAGAGGTTGGGACAGTAATTGAAAGGTTGGTAGAGGGGAGCGGGTTAAGAGGTTGGGACAGTAATTGAAAGGTTGATAGGTGAGCGGGTTAAGAGGTTGGGACAGTAATTGAAGGTTGGTAGGTGAGCGGGTTAGAGGTTGGGACAGTATTTGAAGGTTGGTACAGAGGAGCGGGTTAAGAGGTTGGGACAGTAATTGAAGGTTGGTACAGGGGAGCGGGTTAAGAGGTTGGGACAGTAATTGAAAGGTTGGTAGAGGGGAGCGGGTTAAGAGGTTGGGACAGTAATTGAAAGGTTGGTAGGGGAGCGGTTAAGAGGTTGGGACAGTAATTGAAAGGTTGGTAGGTGAGCGGTTAAGAGGTTGGGACAGTAATTGAAAGGTTGGTAGGTGAGCGGGTTAAGAGGTTGGGACAGTAATTGAAAGGTTGGTAGGTGAGCGGGTTAAGAGGTTGGGACAGTAATTGAAAGGTTGGTAGGGGAGCGGGTTAAGAGGTTGGGACAGTAATTGAAAGGTTGGTAGAGGGGAGCGGGTTAAGAGGTTGGGACAGTAATTGAAAGGTTGGTAGGCGAGCGGGTTCAGAGGTTGGGACAGTAATTGAAAGGTTGGTACAGAGGAGCGGGTTAAGAGGTTGGGACAGTAATTGAAAGGTTGGTAGGCGAGCGGTTAAGAGGTTGGGACAGTAATTGAAAGGTTGGTAGGTTAGCGGTTAAGAGGTTGGGACAGTAATTGAAAGGTTGGTAGGCGAGCGGGTTAAGAGGTTGGGACAGTAATTGAAAGGTTGGTAGGTGAGCGGGTTAAGAGGTTGGGACAGTAATTGAAAGGTTGGTAGAGGGGAGCGGGTTAAGAGGTTGGGACAGTAATTGAAAGGTTGGTACAGAGGAGCGTGTTAAGAGGTTGGGACAGTAATTGAAAGGTTGATAGGTGAGCGGGTTAAGAGGTTGGGACAGTAATTGAAAGGTTGGTAGGTGAGCGGGTTAAGAGGTTGGGACAGTAATTGAAAGGTTGGTAGGCGAGCGGTTAAGAGGTTGGGACAGTAATTGAAAGGTTGGTAGAGGGGAGCGGGTTAAGAGGTTGGGACAGTAATTGAAAGGTTGATAGGTGAGCGGGTTAAGAGGTTGGGACAGTAATTGAAGGTTGGTAGGTGAGCGGGTTAAGAGGTTGGGACAGTATTTGAAGGTTGGTACAGAGGAGCGGGTTAAGAGGTTGGGACAGTAATTGAAGGTTGGTACAGGGGAGCGGGTTAAGAGGTTGGGACAGTAATTGAAAGGTTGGTAGAGGGGAGCGGGTTAAGAGGTTGGGACAGTAATTGAAAGGTTGGTAGGGGAGCGGTTAAGAGGTTGGGACAGTAATTGAAAGGTTGGTAGGTGAGCGGTTAAGAGGTTGGGACAGTAATTGAAAGGTTGGTAGGTGAGCGGGTTAAGAGGTTGGGACAGTAATTGAAAGGTTGGTAGGTGAGCGGGTTAAGAGGTTGGGACAGTAATTGAAAGGTTGGTAGGGGAGCGGGTTAAGAGGTTGGGACAGTAATTGAAAGGTTGGTAGAGGGGAGCGGGTTAAGAGGTTGGGACAGTAATTGAAAGGTTGGTAGGCGAGCGGGTTCAGAGGTTGGGACAGTAATTGAAAGGTTGGTACAGAGGAGCGGGTTAAGAGGTTGGGACAGTAATTGAAAGGTTGGTAGGCGAGCGGTTAAGAGGTTGGGACAGTAATTGAAAGGTTGGTAGGTTAGCGGTTAAGAGGTTGGGACAGTAATTGAAAGGTTGGTAGGCGAGCGGGTTAAGAGGTTGGGACAGTAATTGAAAGGTTGGTAGGTGAGCGGGTTAAGAGGTTGGGACAGTAATTGAAAGGTTGGTAGAGGGGAGCGGGTTAAGAGGTTGGGACAGTAATTGAAAGGTTGGTACAGAGGAGCGGGTTAAGAGGTTGGGACAGTAATTGAAAGGTTGATAGGTGAGCGGGTTAAGAGGTTGGGACAGTAATTGAAAGGTTGGTAGGTGAGCGGGTTAAGAGGTTGGGACAGTAATTGAAAGGTTGGTACAGAGGAGCGGGTTAAGAGGTTGGGACAGTAATTGAAAGGTTGATAGGTGAGCGGGTTAAGAGGTTGGGACAGTAATTGAAAGGTTGGTAGGTGAGCGGGTTAAGAGGTTGGGGCAGTAATTGAAAGGTTGGTAGAGGCGAGCGGGTTAAGAGGTTGGGACAGTAATTGAAAGGTTGGTAGGTGAGCGGGTTAAGAGGTTGGGACAGTAATTGAAAGGTTGATAGGTGAGCGGGTTAAGAGGTTGGGACAGTAATTGAAAGGTTGGTAGGTGAGCGGGTTAAGAGGTTGGGACAGTAATTGAAGGTTGGTACAGGGGAGCGGGTTAAGAGGTTGGGACAGTAATTGAAAGGTTGGTAGAGGGGAGCGGGTTAAGAGGTTGGGACAGTAATTGAAAGGTTGGTACAGAGGAGCGGGTTAAGAGGTTGGGACAGTAATTGAAAGGTTGGTACAGGGGAGCGGGTTAAGAGGTTGGGACAGTAATTGAAAGGTTGGTAGAGAGGAGCGGGTTAAGAGGTTGGGACAGTAATTGAAAGGTTGGTAGGGGAGCGGTTAAGAGGTTGGGACAGTAATTGAAAGGTTGGTAGGTGAGCGGTTAAGAGGTTGGGACAGTAATTGAAAGGTTGGTAGGTGAGCGGGTTAAGAGGTTGGGACAGTAATTGAAAGGTTGGTAGGTGAGGGTTAGAGGTTGGGACAGTAATTGAAAGGTTGGTAGTAGGAGCGAGAGCGGGTTAAGAGGTTGGGACAGTAATTGAAAGGACCCGCTCGTGTCCGATCAACCTTTCAATTACTGTCCCAACCCTTAACCGCTCGCCTCTACCAACCTTTCAATTACTGTCCCAACTCTTAACCGCTCACACTACCAACCTTTCAATTACTGTCCCAACCTCTTAACCCGCTCCCTCACCAACCTTTCAATTACTGTCCCAACCTCTTAAACCGCTCATCGCCTACCAACCTTTCAATTACTGTCCCAACCTCTTAACCCGCTCCCTCTACCAACCTTTCAATTACTTCCCAACCTCTTAACCCGCTCCCTCACCAACCTTTCAATTACTGTCCCAACCTCTTACACCGCTCCCACCAACCTTTCAATTACTGTCCCAACCTCTAAACCCGCTCACCTCTACCAACCTTTCAATTACTGTCCCAACCTCTTAACCGCTCACCTACCAACCTTTCAATTACTGTCCCAACCTCTTAACCCGCTCCCTCTACCAACCTTTCAATTACTGTCCCAACCTCTTAACCGCTCACCTACCACCTTTCAATTACTGTCCCAACCTCTTAACCGCTCACCTGTACCAACCTTCAATTACTGTCCCAACCTCTTAACCCGCTCACCTACCAACCTTTCAATTACTGTCCCAACCTCTAACCCGCTCCCTCTACCAACCTTTCAATTACTGTCCCAACCTCTTAACCCGCTCCCTACCAACCTTTCAATTACTGTCCAACCTCTTAACCCGCTCCCTCACACCTTTCATTACTGTCCCAACCTCTTACCCGCTCCCTTACCAACCTTTCAATTACTGTCCCAACCTCTTAACCCGCTCCCTATCAACCTTTCAATTACTGTCCCAACCTCTTAACCCGCTCCCTCTACCAACCTTTCAATTACTGTCCCAACCTCTTAACCCGCTCACCTACCAACCTTTCAATTACTGTCCCAACCTCTTAACCCGCTCCCCTTACCAACCTTTCAATTACTGTCCCAACCTCTTAACCGCTCCCTACCAACCTTTCAATTACTGTCCCAACCTCTTAACCCGCTCCCTACCAACCTTTCAATTACTGTCCCAACCTCTTAACCCGCTCACCTACCAACCTTTCAATTACTGTCCCAACCTCTTAACCCGCTCCCTCTACCAACCTTTCAATTACTGTCCCAACCTCTAACCGCTCCACCTACCAACCTTTCAATTACTGTCCCAACCTCTTAACCGCTCCCCTACCAACCTTTCAATTACTGTCCCAACCTCTTTAACCCTCTCCATCTACCAACCTTTCAATTACTGTCCAACTCTTAACCCGCTCCCTACCAACCTTTCAATTACTGTCCCAACCTCTTAACCCGCCCCCTACCAACCTTTCAATTACTGTCCCAACCTCTTAACCGCTCCCCTCTACCAACCTTTCAATTACTGTCCCAACCTCTTAACCGCTCCCCTCTACCACCTTTCATTACTGTCCCAACCTCTTAACCGCTCACCTACCAACCTTTCAATTACTGTCCCAACCTCTTAACCCGCTCCACCTACACCTTTCAATTACTGTCCAACCTCTTAACCCGCTCACCTACCAACCTTTCAATTACTGTCCCAACCTCTTAACCCCCCGCCTACCAACCTTTCAATTACTGTCCCAACCTCTTAACCCGCTCCCTCTACCAACCTTTCAATTACTGTCCCAACCTCTTAACCGCTCACCTACCAACCTTTCAATACTGTCCCAACCTCTTAACCGCTCCCTTACCAACCTTTCAATTACTGTCCCAACCTCTTAACCCGCTCACCTACCAACCTTTCAATTACTGTCCCAACCTCTTAACCCGCTCCCTCTACCAACCTTTCAATTACTGTCCCAACCTCTTAAACCGCTCCCTCTACCAACCTTTCAATTACTGTCCCAACCTCTTAACCCGCTCACCTACCAACCTTTCAATTACTGTCCCAACCTCTTAACCGCTCACCTATCAACTTTCAATTACTGTCCCAACCTCTTAACCCGTCACCTACCAACCTTTCAATTACTGTCCCAACCTCTTAAACCCGCTCACCTACCAACCTTCAATTACTGTCCCAACCTCTTAACCCGCTCACCCTACCAACCTTTCAATTACTGTCCCAACCTCTTAACCCGCTCACCTACCACCTTTCAATTACTGTCCCAACCTCTAACCCGCTCCCTACCAACCTTTCAATTACTGTCCCAACCTCTTAACCGCTCACCTACCAACCTTTCAATTACTGTCCCAACCTCTTAACCCGCTCACCTACCAACCTTTCAATTACTGTCCCAACCTCTTACCCCGCTCACCTACAACCTTTCAATTACTGTCCCAACCTCTTAACCCGCTCCTCTTACCAACCTTTCATTACTGTCCCAACCTCTTAACCCGTCCCCTTACCACCCTTCAATTACTGTCCCAACCTCTTAACCCGCTCACCTACCAACCTTTCAATTACTGTCCCAACCTCTTAACCCGCTCACCTCAACCTTCAATACTGTCCCAACCTCTTAACCCGCTCACCTACCAACCTTTCAATTACTGTCCCAACCTCTTAACCCGCTCCCCTCTACCAACCTTTCAATTACTGTCCCAACCTCTTAACCACTCCCTGTACCAACCTTTCAATTACTGTCCCAACCTCTAACCCGCTCACCTACCAACCTTTCAATACTGTCCCAACCTCTTAACCGCTCACCTTACCAACCTTTCAATTACTGTCCCAACCTCTTAACCCGCTCCCTCTACCAACCTTTCAATTACTGTCCCAACCTCTTAACCCGCTCCCCTCTACCAACCTTTCAATTACGTCCCAACCTCTTAACCCGCTCCCTACCAACCAACCTTTCAATTACTGTCCCACCCTCTTAACCCGCTCCCCTCTACCACCTTTCAATTACGTCCAACCTCTTAACCGCTCCTCACAACCTTTCAATTACTGTCCCAACCTCTTAACCCGCTCCCTACCAACCTTTCAATTACTGTCCCAACCTCTTAACCCGCTCGCCTACCAACCTTTCAATTACTGTCCCAACCTCAACCCGCTCCCCTCTACCAACCTTCAATTACTGTCCCAACCTCTTAACCGCTCCCCTACCAACCTTTCAATTACTGTCCCAACCTCTTAACCCGCTCGCCTACACCTTTCAATTACTGTCCAACCTCTTAACCCGCTCGCCTACCAACCTTTCAATTACTGTCCCAAACCTCACCCTCCCTACCAACTTCAATTACTGCCAACCTCTTAACCGCTCCCCTACCAACCTTTCAATTACTGTCCCAACCTCTTAACCCGCTCGCCTACCAACCTTTCAATTACTGTCCCAACCTCAACCCGCTCCCCTCTACCAACCTTCAATTACTGTC
>NC_052318.1:3933092-3946015 GCF_016432855.1 Salvelinus namaycush | reverse complement strand
CAATTACTGTCCAACCTCTCTAACCACGCTCACCTACCAACCTTTCAATTACTGTCCCAACTCTTAACCCGCTCCCCTCTACCAACCTTTCAATACTGTCCCAACTCTTAACCCGTCCTCGTACCAAACCTTTCAATTACTGTCCCAACCTCTTAACCCGCTCCCTCTACCAACCTTTCAATTTACTGTCCCAACCTCTTAACCGCTCCTACCAACCTTCAATTACTGTCCCAACCTCTTAACCGCTCCCCTACCAACCTTTCAATTACTGTCCCACCCTCTTAACCGCTCCCCTACCAACCTTTCAATTACTGTCCCAACCTCTTAACCGCTCACCTACCAACCTTTCAATTACTGTCCCAACCTCTTAACGCTCACCCTTACCAACCTTTCAATTACTGTCCCAACCTCTTAACCGCTCTCCTACCAACCTTTCAATTACTGTCCCAAACCTCTTAACCGCTCACCTACCACCCTTCAATTACTGTCCCAACCTCTTAACCCGCTCCCTGTACCAACCTTTCAATTACTGTCCCAAACCTCTTAACCGCCACCTCTACCAACCTTTCAATTACTGTCCCAACCTCTTAACCCGCCCTCACCTACAATCCTTTCAATTACTGTCCCAACCTCTTAACCCGCTCCTCTACCAACCTTCAATTACTGTCCCAACCTCTTAACCCGCACTATCCAACCTTCAATTACTGTCCCAACCTCTTAACCCGCTCCCTACCAACCTTTCAATTACTGTCCCCACCTCTTAACCGCTCTCACCTACCAACCTTTCAATTACTGTCCCAACCTCTTAACCGCTCACCTACCAACTTTCAATTACTGTCCCAACCTCTTAACCCGCTCCTCGCTACCAACCTTTCAATTACTGTCCCAAAACCTTAACCCGCTCCCCTTACCAACCTTTCAATTACTGTCCCAACCTCTTAACCGCTCACCTACCAACCTTCAATTACTGTCCCAAACTCTTAACCCGCTCCCTACCAACCTTTCAATTACTGTCCCAACCTCTAACCCGCTCCCTCTACCAACCTTTCAATTACTGCCCACCTTTAACCCGCCTCACCTACCAACCTTTCAATTACTGTCCCAACCTCTTAACCCGCTCACCTACCAACCTTTCAATTACTGCCCCAACCTCTTAACCGCTCGCCTACCAACCTTTCAATTACTGTCCCAACCTCTTAACCCGCTCACCTACCAACCTTCAATTACTGTCCCAACCTCTTAACCGCCCTCACCAACCTTTCAATTACGTCCCAACCTCTTAACCCGCTCCTCGTACCAACCTTTCAATTACTGTCCCAAACTCTAACCCGCTCCCCTATACCAACCTTTCAATTACTGTCCCAACCTCTTAACCCGCTCCTCACCTGTACCAACCTTCAATTACTGTCCCAACCTCTAACCCGCCTCACCTACCAACCTTTCAATTACTGTCCCAACCTCTTAACCCGTCACCTATCAACCTTTCAATTACTGTCCCAACCTCTTAACCCGCTCACCTACCAACCTTTCAATTACTGTCCAAACCTCTTAACCCGCTCGCCTCTACCAACCTTTCAATTACTTCCCAACCTCTTAACCGCTCACCTACCAACCTTTCAATTACTGTCCCAAACCTCTTAAAACGCTACTATCAACCTTTCAATTACTGTCCCAACCTCTTAACCCGCCCTCTACCAACCTTTCAATACTGTCCAACTCTTAACCGCTCACCTACCAACCTTTCAATTACGTCCAACCTCTAACCGCCTCACCTATCAACCTTCAATTACTGTCCCAACTCTTAACCCGCTCCTCTTACCAACCTTTCAATTACTGTCCCAACCTCTTAACCCGCTCCCCTCTACAACCTTTCAATTACTGTCCCAACCTCTTAACCCGCTACCCTACCAACCTTTCAATTACTGTCCCAACCTCTAACCCGCTCGCTACCAACCTTTCAATTACTGTCCCAACCTCTTAACCGCTAACCTACCAACCTTTCAATTACGTGTCCCAACCTCTTAACCGCTCGCTACCAACCTTTCAATTACTGTCCCAACCTCTTAACCCGTCCTCGTACCACCTTTCAATTACTGTCCCAACCTCTTGAACCCGCTCGCCTACCACCTTTCAATTACGGTCCCACAACTCTTAACCCGGCTCCCCTACCAACCTTTAAGAGGTTGGGACAGTAATTGAAAGGTTGGTAGGGGAGCGGTTAAGAGGTTGGGACAGTAATTGAAAGGTTGGTAGGGGAGCGGGTGAAGAGTTGGGACAGTAATTGAAAGGTTGGTAGAGGGGAGCGGGTTAAGAGGTTGGGACAGTAATTGAAAGGTTGGTAGGTGAGCGGGTAAGAGGTTGGGACAGTAATTGAAAGGTTGGTAGGTGAGCGGGTTAAGAGGTTGGGACAGTAATTGAAAGGTTGGTAGGTGAGCGGGTTAAGAGGTTGGGACAGTAATTGAAAGGTTGGTAGAGGGGAGCGGGTTAAGAGGTTGGGACAGTAATTGAAAGGTTGGTAGGTGAGCGGGTTAAGAGGTTGGGACAGTAATTGAAAGGTTGGTAGGTGAGCGGGTTAAGAGGTTGGGACAGTAATTGAAAGGTTGATAGGTGAGCGGTTAAGAGGTTGGGACAGTAATTGAAAGGTTGGTAGGTGAGCGGTTAAGAGGTTGGGACAGTAATTGAAAGGTTGATAGGTGAGCGGTTAAGAGGTTGGGACAGTAATTGAAAGGTTGGTAGGTGAGCGGTTAAGAGGTTGGGACAGTAATTGAAAGGTTGGTAGAGGGGAGCGGTTTAAGAGGTTGGGACAGTAATTGAAAGGTTGGTAGAGGGGAGCGGGTTAAGAGGTTGGGACAGTAATTGAAAGGTTGGTAGGTGAGCGGGTTAAGAGGTTGGGACAGTAATTGAAAGGTTGGTACAGGGGAGCGGTTAAGAGGTTGGGACAGTAATTGAAAGGTTGGTAGGTGAGCGGTTAAGAGGTTGGGACAGTAATTGAAAGGTTGGTAGAGGGGAGCGGGTTAAGAGGTTGGGACAGTAATTGAAAGGTTGGTAGGTGAGCGGTTAAGAGGTTAGGACAGTAATTGAAAGGTTGGTAGGTGAGCGGGTTAAGAGGTTGGGACAGTAATTGAAAGGTTGGTAGGTGAGCGGTTTAAGAGGTTGGGATAGTAATTGAAAGGTTGATAGGTGAGCGGTTAAGAGGTTGGGACAGTAATTGAAAGGTTGGTAGAGGGGAGCGGTTTAAGAGGTTGGGACAGTAATTGAAAGGTTGGTAGAGGGGAGCGGGTTAAGAGGTTGGGACAGTAATTGAAAGGTTGGTAGGCGAGCGGGTTAAGAGGTTGGGACAGTAATTGAAAGGTTGGTAGAGGGGAGCGGGTTAAGAGGTTGGGACAGTAATTGAAAGGTTGGTAGGTGAGCGGGTTAAGAGGTTGGGACAGTAATTGAAAGGTTGGTACAGGGGAGCGGTTAAGAGGTTGGGACAGTAATTGAAAGGTTGGTAGGTGAGCGGTTAAGAGGTTGGGACAGTAATTGAAAGGTTGGTAGAGGGGAGCGGGTTAAGAGGTTGGGACAGTAATTGAAAGGTTGGTAGGTGAGCGGTTAAGAGGTTGGGACAGTAATTGAAAGGTTGGTAGGTGAGCGGGTTAAGAGGTTGGGACAGTAATTGAAAGGTTGGTAGGTGAGCGGTTAAGAGGTTGGGATAGTAATTGAAAGGTTGATAGGTGAGCGGTTAAGAGGTTGGGACAGTAATTGAAAGGTTGGTAGAGGGGAGCGGTTTAAGAGGTTGGGACAGTAATTGAAAGGTTGGTAGAGGGGAGCGGGTTAAGAGGTTGGGACAGTAATTGAAAGGTTGGTAGGCGAGCGG
Source organism: Salvelinus namaycush (assembly GCF_016432855.1). Classification (NCBI taxonomy): domain Eukaryota; kingdom Metazoa; phylum Chordata; class Actinopteri; order Salmoniformes; family Salmonidae; genus Salvelinus; species Salvelinus namaycush. The sequence continues at coordinate 3,942,159 of NC_052318.1, read as the reverse complement.
GTTAAGAGGTTGGGACAGTAATTGAAAGGTTGGTAGAGGGGAGCGGGTTAAGAGGTTGGGACAGTAATTGAAAGGTTGGTAGGTGAGCGGGTTAAGAGGTTGGGACAGTAATTGAAAGGTTGGTACAGGGGAGCGGTTAAGAGGTTGGGACAGTAATTGAAAGGTTGGTAGGTGAGCGGTTAAGAGGTTGGGACAGTAATTGAAAGGTTGGTAGAGGGGAGCGGGTTAAGAGGTTGGGACAGTAATTGAAAGGTTGGTAGGTGAGCGGTTAAGAGGTTGGGACAGTAATTGAAAGGTTGGTAGAGGGGAGCGGGTTAAGAGGTTGGGACAGTAATTGAAAGGTTGGTAGGCGAGCGGTTAAGAGGTTGGGACAGTAATTGAAAGGTTGGTAGAGGGGAGCGGGTTAAGAGGTTGGGAAAGTAATTGAAAGGTTGGTAGAGGGGAGCGGGTTAAGAGGCTGGGACAGTAAATGAAAGGTTGGTAGGCGAGCGGTTAAGAGGTTGGGACAGTAATTGAAAGGTTGGTAGAGGGGAGCGGGTTAAGAGGTTGGGACAGTAATTGAAGGTTGGTAGGTGAGCGGTTAAGAGGTTGGGACAGTAATTGAAAGGTTGGTAGAGGCGAGCGGGTTAAGAGGTTGGGACAGTAATTGAAAGGTTGATCGGCGAGCGGGTTAAGAGGTTGGGACAGTAATTGAAAGGTTGGTAGAGGGGAGCGGTTAAGAGGTTGGGACAGTAATTGAAAGGTTGGTAGAGGGGAGCGGGTTAAGAGGTTGGGACAGTAATTGAAAGGTTGGTAGAGGGGAGCGGGTTAAGAGGTTGGGACAGTAATTGAAAGGTTGGTAGGTGAGCGGGTTAAGAGGTTGGGACAGTAATTGAAAGGTTGGTAGGTGAGCGGTTAAGAGGTTGGGACAGTAATTGAAAGGTTGGTAGAGGGGAGCGGGTTAAGAGGTTGGGACAGTAATTGAAAGGTTGGTAGAGGGGAGCGGGTTAAGAGGGTGGGACAGTAATTGAAAGGTTGGTAGAGGGGAGTGGGTTAAGAGGTTGGGACAGTAATTGAAAGGACTGTATTGGGACTGTACTGGGTTAACACTGTACTGGGTTGGGACTGTACTGGGTTAACACTGTACTGGGTTAACACTGTACTGGGTTAACACTGTACTGGGTTGGGACTGTACTGGGTTAACACTGTATTGGGTTAACACTGTACTGGGTTAACACTGTACTGGGTTGGGACTGTACTGGGTTAACACTGTACTGGGTTGGGACTGTACTGGGTTAACACTGTACTGGGTTAACACTGTACTGGGTTAACACTGTACTGGGTTGGGACTGTACTGGGTTAACACTGTACTGGGTTAACACTGTACTGGGTTAACACTGTACTGGGTTGGGACTGTACTGGGTTAACACTGTACTGGGTGGGACTGTACTGGGTTAACACTGTACTGGGTTAACACTGTACTGGGTTGGGACTGTACTGGGTTAACACTGTACTGGGTTAACACTGTACTGGGTGGGACTGTACTGGGTTAACACTGTACTGGGTTAACACTGTACTGGGTTGGGACTGTACTGGGTTAACACTGTACTGGGTTAACACTGTACTGGGTTGGGACTGTACTGGGTTAACACTGTACTGGGTTAACACTGTACTGGGTTAACACTGTACTGGTTTAACACTGTACTGGGTTAACACTGTACTGGTTTAACACTGTACTGGGTTAACACTGTACTGGGTTAACACTGTACTGGGTTGGGACTGTACTGGGTTGGGACTGTACTGGGTTAACACTCTACTGGGTTAACACTGTACTGGGTTAACACTGTACTGGGTTGGGACTGCACTGGGTTAACACTGTACTGGTTTGGGACTACACTGGGTTAACACTGTACTGGGTTAACACTGTACTGGGTTGGGACTGCACTGGGTTAACACTGTACTGGGTTGGGACTACACTGGGTTAACACTACACTGGGTTAACACTGTACTGGGTTAACACTGTACTGGGTTAACACTGTACTGGGTTGGGACTGCACTGGGTTAACACTGTACTGGGTTAACACTGTACTGGGTTGGGACTGCACTGGGATAACACTGTACTGGGTTGGGACTGTACTGGGTTAACCCTGTACTGGGTTGGGACTGCAATGGGTTAACACTGTACTGGGTTAACACTGTACTGGGTTAACACTGTACTGGGTTAACACTGTACTGGGTTGGGACTGTACTGGGTTAACACTGTACTGGGTTGGGACTGTACTGGGTTAACCCTGTACTGGGTTGGGACTGCACTGGGTTAACACTGTACTGGGTTAACACTGTACTGGGATGGGATTGTACTGGGTTGGGACTGTACTGGGTTAACACTGTACTGGGTTGTGACTGTACTGGATTAACACTGTACTGGGTTGGGACTGTACTGGGTTGGGACTGTACTGGGTTAACACTGTACTGGGTTGGGACTGTAATGGGTTTGGACTGTACTGGGTTGGGACTGTACTGGGTTAACACTGTACTGGGTTGGGACTACACTGGGTTAACACTACTCTGGGTTAACACTGTACTGGGTTAACACTGTACTGGGTTAACACTGTACTGGGTTGGGACTGCACTGGGTTAACACTGTACTGGGTTAACACTGTACTGGGTTGGGACTGCACTGGGTTAACACTGTACTGGGTTGGGACTGTACTGGGTTAACCCTGTACTGGGTTGGGACTGCAATGGGTTAACACTGTACTGGGTTAACACTGTACTGGGTTAACACTGTACTGGGTTAACACTGTACTGGGTTGGGACTGTACTGGGTTAACACTGTACTGGGTTGGGACTGTACTGGGTTAACCCTGTACTGGGTTGGGACTGCACTGGGTTAACACTGTACTGGGTTAACACTGTACTGGGATGGGACTGTACTGGGTTGGGACTGTACTGGGTTAACACTGTACTGGGTTGTGACTGTACTGGATTAACACTGTACTGGGTTGGGACTGTACTGGGTTGGGACTGTACTGGGTTAACACTGTACTGGGTTGGGACTGTAATGGGTTTGGACTGTACTGGGTTGGGACTGTACTGGGTTAACACTGTACTGGGTTGGGACTGTACTGGGTTAACACTGTACTGGGTTGGGACTGTACTGGGTTGGGACTGTACTGGGTTGGGACTGTACTGGGTTAACACTGTACTGGGTTGGGACTGCAATGGGTTAACACTGTACTGGGTTAACACTGTACTGGGTTAACACTGTACTGGGTTAACACTGTACTGGGTTGGGACTGTACTGGGTTAACACTGTACTGGGTTGGGACTGTACTGGGTTAACCCTGTACTGGGTTGGGACTGCACTGGGTTAACACTGTACTGGGTTAACACTGTACTGGGATGGGACTGTACTGGGTTGGGACTGTACTGGGTTAACACTGTACTGGGTTGTGACTGTACTGGATTAACACTGTACTGGGTTGGGACTGTACTGGGTTGGGACTGTACTGGGTTAACACTGTACTGGGTTGGGACTGTAATGGGTTTGGACTGTACTGGGTTGGGACTGTACTTGGTTAACACTGTACTGGGTTGGGACTGTACTGGGTTAACACTGTACTGGGTTGGGACTGTACTGGGTTGGGACTGTACTGGGTTGGGACTGTACTGGGTTAACACTGTACTGGGTTGGGACTGTACTGGGTTAACACTGTACTGGGTTGGGACTGTACTGGGTTAACACTGTACTGGGTTGGGACTGTACTGGGTTGGGACTGTACTGGGTTGGGACTGTACTGGGTTAACACTGTACTGGGTTGGGACTGTACTGGGTTAACACTGTACTGGGTTGGGACTGTACTGGGTTAACACTGTACTGGGTTGGGACTGTACTGGGTTAACACTGTACTGGGCTGTGTTGTTGCTAGAAAACATATGTTATGTACCACAAACTGAATGACTTCATGTTATTTTAGAATGAGAAGGCTATTAAATATGTTTCCTAGTTCCTGGTGAAGTAATGTTGAACCACTGTGCTTGACTTAACGATGTGTTTGTGGTGTTTCTTCTCTCAGGTTCCTACAGAACAACAGTATTCAGACCATCTCCAGTCAAGCCTTCAGTGGACTCTACAAACTAGAGAAACTGTGAGTAATGAGAGACCTCTTTACATCTTACTAAAGACAGACGGGGGACAGAGAGAGAGAGAGCGGGGTGGGGAAAGAGGGGGAGAGAGAAAGAGAGGTGGGGAGAGGGAGGGAGAGAGAGAGAGATGGGGAGAGAGAGAGAGGGGTGGGGAGAGGGAGGGAGAGAGAGAAAGAGAGATGGGGAGAGAGAGAGAGGGAAAGAGAGAGAAAGAGAGATGGGGAGAGAGAGAGAGAGAGAGAGAGAGAGAGAGAGAGAGAGAGAGATGGGGAGAGAGAGAGGGAGAGAGAAAGAGAGATGGGAGAGAGAGAGAGAGAGAGGGAGAGAGAAAGAGAGAGAGATGGAGAGAGAGAGGGAGAGAGAAATAGAGATGGGGAGAGAGAGAGAGAGAGGGAGAGAGAAGGAGAGAGAGAGAGAGAGAGAGAGAGAGAGAGAGAGAGAGAGAGAGAGAGAGAGAGAGAGGGAGAGGGAGAGGGAGAGAGAGAGCGCGAGAAAGGGAGAGAGAAAGAGAGATGGGGAGAGAGAGAGAAAGAGAGGTGGGGAGAGAGAGGGAGGGGCCGACAGAGGAAAGAGAGAGAAGGGGGGAGGGCAATGTAAACATGTGTTTCCCATGCCAATAAAATCATTTGAATTTAATTGATTGAGAGAGACATACTGTACTGGGTTTACAACAATACCGTTTTCTGTTGATAAAGACAGAACTGCTATTTCAGGGAATGTGTTTGCGGGTGTTCTTCCTTTACATATTCATTTACATTTACATATTCATTTACATATATGCATATTCCTATGGTCACCAAGAAGGGCCTACAGCCTAGATCTGTCCCCAACCAAGGAGGGCTTACAGCCTAGATCTGTACCCAACCAAGGAGGGCTTACAGCCTAGATCTGTCCCCAACCAAGGAGGGCCTACAGCCTAGATCTGTCCCCAACCAAGGAGGGCCTACAGCCTAGATCTGTCCCCGACCAAGGAGGGCCTACAGCCTAGATCTGTCCCCAACCAAGGAGGGCCTACAGCCTAGATCTGTCCCCAACCAAGGAGGGCCTACAGCCTAGATCTGTCCCCAACCAAGGAGGGCCTACAGCCTAGATCTGTCCCCAACCAAGGAGGGCCTACAGCCTAGATCTGTCCCCAACCAAGGAGGGCCTACAGCCTAGATCTGTCCCCAACCAAGGAGGGCCTACAGCCTAGATCTGTCCCCAACCAAGGAGGGCCTACAGCCTAGATCTGTCCCCGACCAAGGAGGGCCTACAGCCTAGATCTGTCCCCAACCAAGGAGGGCCTACAGCCTAGATCTGTCCCCAACCAAGGAGGGCCTACAGCCTAGATCTGTCCCCAACCAAGGAGGGCCTACAGCCTAGATCTGTCCCCAACCAAGGAGGGCCTACAGCCTAGATCTGTCCCCAACCAAGGAGGGCCTACAGCCTAGATCTGTCCCCGACCAAGGAGGGCCTACAGCCTAGATCTGTCCACAACCAAGGAGGGCCTACAGCCTAGATCTGTCCCCGACCAAGGAGGGCCTACAGCCTAGATCTGTCCCCAACCAAGGAGGGCCTACAGCCTAGATCTGTCCCCAACCAAGGAGGGCCTACAGCCTAGATCTGTCCCCAACCAAGGAGGGCCTACAGCCTAGATCTGTCCCCAACCAAGGAGGGCCTACAGCCTAGATCTGTCCTCAACCAAGGAGGGACTACAGCCTAGATCTGTCCCCAACCAAGGAGGGCCTACAGCCTAGATCTGTCTACAACCAAGGAGGGTCTACAGCCTAGATCTGTCCCCAACCAAGGAGGGCCTACAGCCTAGATCTGTCCACAACCAAGGAGGGCCTACAGCCTAGATCTATCCCCAACCAAGGAGGGTCTACAGCTTAGATCTGTCCCCAACCAAGGAGGGTCTACAGCCTAGATCTGTCCCCAACCAAGGAGGGCCTACAGCCTAGATCTGTCCCCAACCAAGGAGGGCCTACAGCCTAGATCTGTCCCCAACCAAGGAGGGCCTACAGCAGCACCTAGATCATCTGCACAGATTCTGCCAGACCTGGGCCCTGACAGTAAATCTCAGTAAGACCAAAATAATGGTGTTCCAAAAAAGGTCCAGTTGCCATGACCACAAATACAAATTCCATCTAGACACCGTTGTCCTAGAGCACACAAAAAACTATACATACCTTGGCCTAAACATCAGCTCCACAAGTAACTTCCACAAAGCTGTGAACAAGCTGAGAGACAAGGCAAGAAGGGCCTTCTATGCCATCAAAAGGAACATCAAATTCAACATACCAATTAGGATCTGGCTAAAAATACTTGATTCAGTTATATAACCCATTGTCCTTTATGGTTGTGAGGTCTGGGGTCCGCTCACCAACCAAGAATTCACAAAATGGGCCAAACACCAAATTGAGACTCTGCGTACAGAAATATACTCTGTGTACAACGTAAAACACCAAATAGTTAATTCAGAGCAGAATTAGGCCGATATCCAGAAAAGAGCCGTTAAATTTTACAACCACCTAAAAGGAAGCGATTTCCAAACATTCCATAACAAAGCCATCACCTACAGAGAGATGAACCTGGAGAAGAGTCCCCTAAGCAAGCTGGTCCTAGGGCTCTGTTCACAAACACAAACAGACCCCACAGAGTCCTCACCTACAGAGAGATGAACCTGGAGAAGAGTCCCCTAAGCAAGCTGTCCTGGGGCTCTGTTCACAAACACAAACACGCCCCGCAGAGCCCCAGGACAACAACACAATTAGACCCAATCAAATCATGAGAAAACAAAAAGAAAATTACTTGACACATTGGAAAGAATTAACAAAATAACAGAGCAAACTAGAATGCTATTTGTCCCTAAACAGAGAGTACAGAGTGCCAGAATACCTGACCACTGTGACTGACCCAAACTTAAGGAAAGCTTTGACTATGTACAGACTCAGTGAGCATAGCCTTGCTATTGAGAAAGGCCGCCGTAGGCAGACATGGCTCTCAAGAGAAGACAGGGTATGTGCACACTGCCTACAAAATGAGGTGGAAACTGAGCTACAGTTCCTAACCTCCTGCCCAATGTATGACCATATTAGAGACACATATTTCCCTCAGATTACACAGATCCACAAAGAATTTGAAAACAAATCACAGTCTGATAAACTCCCATATCTACTGGGTGAAATACCACAGTGTGACATCACAGCAGCAAGATGTGTGACCTGTTGCCACAAGAAAAGGTCAACCAGTGAATAACAAACACTATTGTAAATACAATGTATATTTATGTTTATTTATTTTAAAATATTATTTCACCTTAATTTAACCAGGTAGGCCAGTTGAGAACAAGTTCTCATTTACAACTGCGACCGGGCCAAGATAAAGCAAAGCAGTGCGACAAAAACAACAACACAGAGTTACACAGAAACAAACGTAAAGTCAATAACACAATAGAAAAATCTATATACAGTGTGTGGAAGTGAAGTAAGGAGGAAAGGCAATAAATAGTTGCGAAGTAATTACAATTTAGCAAATTAACACTGGAGTGATAGATGTGCAGATGATGATGTGCAAGTAGAAATACTGGTGTGCAAAAAAGTAAATAAAAACAATATGGGGATGAGGTAGTTGGATGGGCTATTTACAGATGGACTATGTACAGCTGCAGCGATCGGTTAGCTGCTCAGATAGCTGATGTTTAAAGTTAGTGAGGGAGATATAAGTCTCCTTGTGTGAGAAGTATGTCTGTCTGTCTGTCTGTCTGTCTGTCTGTCTGTCTGTCTGTCTGTCTGTCTGTCTGTCTGTCTGTCTGTCTGTCTGTCTGTCTGTCTGTCTGTCTGTCTGTCTGTGTCCGTCTGTCTGTCTCTCTCTGATGATAGATACTGCAGTTGTTCCTGCAAGTCTACTTTATCAGTGGAATGAAACACTCGTCATTTGGACATAAAAGTAAAGTACCAGATGACCAACAGGAGACAGTTAAATATCCCACTAAATAACAACAGTTAGCGCTCTCATATTATTATCTGATAGCGTATAGCCATAAAGCATGTACCAGCCCAGACACACAGTAATGGCAATATCCTCTCTCCATAAAGCATGGCTTAAACTAGACTGTGCGTCAGCTTTAACATACAGGCTGTAAATACAGTCTAGAGATGTGACTCAAAGGTCACCCGATTCCCTATATAGTTTAATGGAGTACTGGCTGAATGACAACAGACACAGAATATAATAAGGAATTGTATTGATTAGTTTTGGGGAACGTTCACCAGACCTCGTCGCTGATGACAAGTTGCCCCTCCTCTATTCACCCCCCTCCTCTATCCACCCCCCTCCTCTATTCTCCCTCCTCTATTCTCCCCCCTCCTAGCACACCCCCCTCCTCTATTCTCCCCCCTCTATTCTATTCACCCCCCTCCTCTATTCACCCCCTTCCTTGCACCCCCCCTCTATTCTCCCCTTTCCTAGCACCCCCCCTCTATTCTCCCCCCTCCTAGCACCCCCCCTCTATTCTCCCCCCCTCTCTATTCTCCCCCCTCCTCTATTCTCCCCCCTCCTCTATTCTCCCTCCTCTATTCTCCCCCCTCCTAGCACAGCCCCCTCCTCTATTCTCCCCCCTATTCTCTCCTCTGCTGCTGATGATGTAATACTAATGACCCCCCCATGTCTTTACTACGCTGAGCCCCCCGCGGCTGGGAGAAAGGCGTTCCAATGACAGGCCTTTAAGGTTATTTTGCTGGTGGTGGTGGAGAGGAGGGGTTATTACTGTTTACTGTTGCTGTAAAACAACAAGTGGGAGACACAAGATTTGAGTTGACATGTACGGGGCATTCAGAAAAGTATTCAGACCCCTTGACTTTTTCAACATTTTGTGACATTACAGCCTTATTCTAAAATGGATTAAATTTGTTTTCCCTCATCAATCTACACACGATACCCCATAATGACATCACAATAC
>NC_052318.1:3923092-3928092 GCF_016432855.1 Salvelinus namaycush | reverse complement strand
GTTAGCATCTACCTACCGGTGTGCAGATTCATTGTTTTTCTTCACTGTTTTTCCCAGTTTGCAAAGTTTGTATAGGATATGCTCAAACTAGTAGACTTGTTTGTGTGTGTTGTCATGACTTGGCTAAAAGCATGATCAGATCTAGCCTGTAGCCAGATAACCAGTAGAGAGGGTAGACTGTTGGCCAGATAGCCAGTAGAGAGGGTAGCCTGTTGGCCAGATAGCCAATCGAGAGGGTAGACTGTTGGCCAGATAGCCAGTCGAGAGGGTAGCCTGTTGGTCAGATAGCATGTAGAGAGGGTAGCCTATTGGCCAGATAGCCAGTAGAGAGGGTAGCCTGTTGGCCAGATAGCCAGTAGAGAAGTTAGCCGGTTGGTCAGATAGCCAGTAGAGAGGGTAGCCTGTTGGCCAGATAGCCAATTGAGAGGGTAGCCTGTTGGCCAGATAGCCAGTCGGGAGGGTAGCCTGTTGGTCAGAAAGCCAGTAGAGAAGGTAGCCGGTTGGTAAGATAGCCAGTAGAGAGGGTATAGCCTGTTGGCCAGATAGCCAGTAGAGAGGGTAGCCTGTTGGTCAGATAGCCAGTAGAGAGGGTAGCCTGTTGGCCAGATAGCCAGTCGAGAGGGTAGCCTGTTGGCCAGATAGCCAGTCGAGAGGGTAGCCTGTTGGCCAGATAGCCAGTCGAGAGGGTAGCCTGTTGGCCAGATAGCTAGTAGAGAGGGTAGCATGTTGGCCAGATAGCCAGTTGAGAGGGTAGCCTGTTGGCCAGATAGCCAGTAGAGAGGGTAGCCTGTTGGCCAGATAGCCAGTAGAGAGGGTATAGCCTGTTGGCCAGATAGCCAGTAGAGAGGGTAGCCTGTTGGCCAGATAGCCAGTCGAGAGGGTAGCCTGTTGGCCAGATAGCCAGTAGAGAGGGTAGCCTGTTGGCCAGATAGCCAGTCGAGAGGGTAGCCTGTTGGCCAGATAGCCAGTCGAGAGGGTAGCCTGTTGGCCAGATAGCCAGTCGAGAGGGTAGCCTGTTGGCCAGATAGCCAGTAGAGAGGGTAGCCTGTTGGCCAGATAGCCAGTCGAGAGGGTAGCCTGTTGGCCAGATAGCCAGTCGAGAGGGTAGCCTGTTGGCCAGATAGCTAGTAGAGAGGGTAGCATGTTGGCCAGATAGCCAGTTGAGAGGGTAGCCTGTTGGCCAGATAGCCAGTAGAGAGGGTAGCCTGTTGGCCAGATAGCCAGTAGAGAGAAAGGAGAAGCACCTCATTTAAACACCAGTCATCCACCAATAACACCATATAAACACCAGTCATCCACCAATAACACCATATAAACACCAGTCATCCAACCAATAACACCATATAAACACCAGTCATCCACCAATAACACCATATAAACACCAGTCATCCAACCAATAACACCATATAAACACCAGTCATCCACCAATAACACCATATAAACACCAGTCATCCACCAATAACACCATATAAACACCAGTCATCCAACCAATAACACCATATAAACACCAGTCATCCACCAATAACACCATATAAACACCAGTCATCCACCAATAACACCATATAAACACCAGTCATCCACCAATAACACCATATTAACACCAGTCATCCAACCAATAACACCATATAAACACCAGTCATCCAACCAATAACACCATATAAACACCAGTCATCCAACCAATAACACCATATAAACACCAGTCATCCAACCAATAACACCATATAAACACCAGTCATCCAACCAATAACACCATATAAACACCAGTCATCCAACCAATAACACCATATAAACACCAGTCATCCACCAATAACACCATATAAACACCAGTCATCCACCAATAACACCATATAAACACCAGTCATCCAACCAATAACACCATATAAACACCAGTCATCCAACCAATAACACCATATTAACACCAGTCATCCAACCAATAACACCATATAAACACCAGTCATCCAACCAATAACACCATATAAACACCAGTCATCCAACCAATAACACCATATAAACACCAGTCATCCACCAATAACACCATATAAACACCAGTCATCCAACCAATAACACCATATAAACACCAGTCATCCAACCAATAACACCATATAAACACCAGTCATCCAACCAATAACACCATATAAACACCAGTCATCCACCAATAACACCATATAAACACCAGTCATCCACCAATAACACCATATAAACACCAGTCATCCAACCAATAACACCATATAAACACCAGTCATCCACCAATAACACCATATAAACACCAGTCATCCACCAATAACACCATATAAACACCAGTCATCCACCAATAACACCATATAAACACCAGTTATCCAACCAATAACACCATATAAACACCAGTCATCCAACCAATAACACCATATAAACACCAGTCATCCACCAATAACACCATATAAACACCAGTCATCCAACCAATAACACCATATAAACACCAGTCATCCAACCAATAACACCATATAAACACCAGTCATCCAACCAATAACACCATATAAACACCAGTCATCCAACCAATAACACCATATAAACACCAGTCATCCACCAATAACACCATATAAACACCAGTCATCCACCAATAACACCATATAAACACCAGTCATCCAACCAATAACACCATATAAACACCAGTCATCCACCAATAACACCATATAAACACCAGTCATCCACCAATAACACCATATAAACACCAGTCATCCACCAATAACACTATATAAACACCAGTCATCCAACCAATAACACCATATAAACACCAGTCATCCAACCAATAACACCATATAAACACCAGTCATCCAACCAATAACACCATATAAACGCCAGTCATCCAACCAATAACACCATATAAACACCAGTCATCCAACCAATAACACCATATAAACACCAGTCATCCAACCAATAACACCATATAAACACCAGTCATCCAACCAATAACACCATATAAACACCAGTCATCCAACCAATAACACCATATAAACACCAGTCATCCAACCAATAACACCATATAAACACCAGTCATCCACCAATAACACCATATAAACACCAGTCATCCAACCAATAACACCATATAAACACCAGTCATCCAACCAATAACACCATATAAACACCAGTCATCCAACCAATAACAACTTCAGTGGCAATAATAAACCCAGTGATCATTAGATGATTGATCAAGTGAAAAGGAAGTTGGGTACACACTGGGGATGAGGTAGTTGGGTGGGCTATTTACAGATGGGCTATGTACAGGTACAGTGATCGGTAAGCTTCTCTGACAGTTTATGCTTAAAGTTAGAGAGGGAGATATGACTCTCCAGCTTCAGAGATTTTTGCAATTCGTTCCAGTCATTGGCAGCAGAAAACTGGAAGGAAAGGCGGCCAAAGAGGTTTTGGCTTTGGGGGTGACCAGTGAAATATACCTGCTGGAGCGCGTGCTACGGGTGGGTGTTGCTATGGTGAAGAGTGAGCTGAGATAAGGCGGGGTTTTACCTAGCAAAGACTTATAGATGACCTGGAGCCAGTGGGTTTGGCGATGGATATGTAGTGAGGGCCAACGATAGCATACAGGTCGCAGAAGTGGGTAGTATATTGGGCTTTGGTGACAAAACGGATGGCACTGTGATAGACTACATCCAGTTTGCTGAGTGCGGGCAGCAATCGGTTGAAGAGCATGCATTTAGTTTTACTAGCATTTAAAAGCAGTTGGAGGCCACGGAAGGAGTGTTGTATGGCGTTGAAGCTCGTTTGGAGGTTTGTTAACACAGTGTCCAAAGAAGGGCCAGAAGTATACAGAATGGTGTCGTCTGCGTAGAGGTGGATCAGAGACTCACCAGCAGCAAGAGCGACATCATTGATATATACAGAGAAAAGAATCGGCCCGAGAATTGAACCCTGTGGCACCCCCAGAGAGACTGCCAGAGGTCCGGACAACAGGCCCTCCGATTTGACACACTGAACTCCATCTGAGAAGTAGTTGGTGAACCAGGCGAGGCAGTCATTACTAGTACTGTCTCTTATCGATGGCGGTTATGATGTCGTTTAGGACCTTGAGCGTGGCTGAGGCAGTCATCAGAGAAACCAAGGCTGTTGAGTCTGCCGAAAATGGGGGTTGTGGTTCAAAACAAATAAGCCATTTTTAAAATGTCTCTTAAGCCAATGCACAAGTAATCAATCCATACCGTTTCATAAATAGACAAAACAATTATAATCAATATTCTCAAATGCATACTCCCTTTAACGCAAATGTCCACACCAGTGCATTTACAGTTCCCAACCACACTGGAGCGAGCGAGGGAGAGCGAGCTATGGTCTTAGCTAGGAACTTCTGGATTGCAGTTGCACTTGTATGTTCGATACAACCGTTGGTTTGTCCGTTAACGCTTCACAACACTGTTGCCAATCCAGTAAATCAACGGTAACAACATTCCCTACAGGGGTCAGACACCTAGTAGAGTAACAACATTCCCTACAAGCGTCAGACACCTAGTACAGTAACAACATTCCCTAAAGGTGTCAGACACCTAGTAGAGTAACAACATTCCCTAAAGGTGTCAGACACCTAGTAGAGTAACAACATTCCCTACAAGCGTCAGACACCTAGTACAGTAACAACATTCCCTACAGGGGTCAGACACCTAGTAGAGTAACAACATTCCCTACAGGTGTCAGACACCTAGTAGAGTAACAACATTCCCTACAGGTGTCAGACACCTAGTAGAGTAACAACATTCCCTACAGGTGTCAGACACCTAGTAGAGTAACAACATTCCCTACACGTGTCAGACACCTAGTAGAGTAACAACATTCCCTACAAGCGTCAGACACCTAGTACAGTAACAACATTCCCTACAAGCGTCAGACACCTAGTACAGTAACAACATTCCCTACAGGTATCAGACACCTAGTACAGTAACACCATTCCCTACAGGTGTCAGACACCTAGTAGAGTAACAACATTCCCTACAAGCGTCAGACACCTAGTAGAGTAA
>NC_052318.1:3915592-3918092 GCF_016432855.1 Salvelinus namaycush | reverse complement strand
TACTTGAGTAAAAGTCTAAAATGATTTGGTTTTAAATACTCTTTAAGTATCAAAAGTAAACATAATTGCTAAAATATACTTGAGTAAAAAAAAAAAAAAGTTTAAATCATTTCACGTTCCTTATATTAAGCAAACCAGATGGCATGATTTGCTTGTTTTTTAAAATGTATTTACGAATAGCCAGGGGCACACTCCAACACTCAGACACCATTTACAAACGAAACATGTGTGTTTAGTGAGTCCTCCAGATCAGAGGCTAGTAGAGATGACCAGGGATGTTCTCTGTTTAGTGAGTCCTCCAGATCAGAGGCAGTAGGGACGACCAGGGATGTTCTCTGTTTAGTGAGTCCGTCAGATCAGAGGCTAGTAGAGATGACCAGGGATGTTCTCTGTTTAGTGAGTCCTCCAGATCAGAGGCTAGTAGGGATGACCAGGGATGTTCTCTGTGTAGTGAGTCCTCCAGATCAGAGGCAGTAGGGATGACCAGGGATGTTCTCTGGTTAGTGAGTCTGTCAGATCAGAGGTAGTAGAGATGACCAGGGATGTTCTCTGTTTAGTGAGTCCTCCAGATCAGAGGCAGTAGGGATGACCAGGGATGTTCTCTGTTTAGTGAGTCTGTCAGATCAGAGGTAGTAGGGATGACCAGGGATGTTCTCTGTTTAGTGAGTCCTCCAGATCAGAGGCAGTAGGGACGACCAGGGATGTTCTCTGTTTAGTGAGTCCACCAGATCAGAGGCTGTAGAGTTGACCAGGGATGTTCTCTGTTTAGTGAGTCCTCCAGATCAGAGACAGTAGGGATGACCAGGGATGTTCTCTGTTTAGTGAGTCCACCAGATCAGAGCAGTAGGGATGACCAGGGATGTTCTCTGTTTAGTGAGTCCACCAGATCAGAGCAGTAGGGATGACCAGGGATGTTCTCTGTTTAGTGAGTCCTCCAGATCAGAGGCAGTAGGGACGACCAGGGATGTTCTCTGTGTAGTGAGTCCTCCAGATCAGAGGCAGTAGGGATGACCAGGGATGTTCTCTGGTTAGTGAGTCTGTCAGATCAGAGGTAGTAGAGATGACCAGGGATGTTCTCTGTTTAGTGAGTCCTCCAGATCAGAGGCAGTAGGGATGACCAGGGATGTTCTCTGTTTAGTGAGTCCTCCAGATCAGAGGCTGTAGGGATGAACAGGGATGTTCTCTGTTTAGTGAGTCCTCCAGATCAGAGGCTGTAGGGATGACCAGGGATGTTATCTGTTTAGTGAGTCCTCCAGATCAGAGGCAGTAGAGATGACCAGGGATGTTCTCTGTTTAGTGAGTCCTCCAGATCAGAGGCAGTAGGGATGACCAGGGATGTTATCTGTTTAGTGAGTCCTCCAGATCAGAGGCAGTAGGGACGACCAGGGATGTTCTCTGTTTAGTGAGTCCTCCAGATCAGAGGCAGTAGGGATGACCAGGGATGTTCTCTGTTTAGTGAGTCCACCAGATCAGAGCAGTAGGGATGACCAGGGATGTTCTCTGTTTAGTGAGTCCACCAGATCAGAGGCAGTAGAGATGACCAGGGATGTTCTCTGTTTAGTGAGTCCACCAGATCAGAGGCAGTAGGGACGACCAGGGATGTTCTCTGTTTAGTGAGTCCTCCAGATCAGAGGCAGTAGGGACGACCAGGGATGTTCTCTGTTTAGTGAGTCCTCCAGATCAGAGGCAGTAGGGATGACCAGGGATGTTCTCTGTTTAGTGAGTCCTCCAGATCAGAGGCAGTAGGGACGACCAGGGATGTTCTCTGTTTATTGAGTCCACCAGATCAGAGGCAGTAGGGACAACGAGGGATGTTCTCTGTTTAGTGAGTCCACCAGATCAGAGGCAGTAGGGATGACCAGGGATGTTCTCTGTTTAGTGAGTCTTCCAGATCAGAGGCAGTAGAGATGACCAGGGATGTTCTCTGTTTAGTGAGTCCACCAGATCAGAGGCAGTAGGGACGACCAGGGATGTTCTCTGTTTATTGAGTCCACCAGATCAGAGCAGTAGGGATGACCAGGGATGTTCTCTTAATAACTTCATCGGGATAGGGGGCAGCATTTCGACTTTGAACAAATTGCGTGCCCAAACGGAATGTCCTCCTACTCTGTCCCAGAAGGTAATACATGCATATTATTATTACTATTGTATAGAAAACACTCTGAAGTTTCTAAAACTGTTTGAATTATTTCTGTAAGTATAACAGAACTGATTTGGCAGACAAAAACCTGAGAAGAGGTCAAAACAGGAAATGAGAACTCGATTTTCAAAACAGTGTCAAATGATACCCCTTGTAGTTATGGATAAGCAAACACTTCCTAGGGCTTCCACTAGATGTCACCGTCTTTAGATTTTAGTTTTATGATTCTACTATAAAGGAGGGGCTCATAGGAGCTGTTTTACTGAGTGGTCGTCAGAATCTTTCAGTCTCTTTTGGCGCGCTGACGAGAGAGAGTGCTCTCGTTCCAATGCTCTTTCTTCAGTCAATGAAATTCTCCGG